>NC_142867.1:71570000-71870000 GCF_051225735.1 Oryctolagus cuniculus
TGACTTCTCAAAACCATGTCAGTCTAGCTGTCACCTCAAATTCTGTGTGTCTAGAAGTGTGCTCATTATCTGCATTTCTCTTGATCTCTTACTCAAACCTGTCATTGCCAGGGCCTCTTCCTCAGTAGAAGGTGCATCTTTCCCGTTGCCTTGAATAGAAATCTTTGTGTCATCTTCAGCTCTATCACTCTTGCCTTTGCCCCCAAAGAATCATTGCCAAATTCTGTCAGTTCTATCTTAGAAACCTATCTCATTATTTGTCTCCTAACCAGCCAAATCATTGTCTTATCTTTCCTGTTCAGGTTATTACCACGTTCTTCTTGTGGTCTTTCTCTGTTCCTAGCTAGACTTTTAAAACATTGCTAAAATAAAGTGTAGATCATTTCTGAAAAATTGGGAAACATGCAAAGAAAGGTAAAATTAAATTTCCCTATATCTTTTCTGTGAGGAGTAATCAATATTGTATTTTTGGTATATATCCTTGCAGATAAAGTCTGAATATGGCTGATGATATCCATGACAAATACATATTATATATCATTTTAGTCATTTCATGCTGCTATAACAAATTATAAAATAGGGAATCTTCAATA
Source organism: Oryctolagus cuniculus (assembly GCF_051225735.1). Lineage (NCBI taxonomy): Eukaryota > Metazoa > Chordata > Mammalia > Lagomorpha > Leporidae > Oryctolagus > Oryctolagus cuniculus. The sequence continues at coordinate 71,570,594 of NC_142867.1, forward strand.
ATATTTCTGACAGTTCTGGAGACTGGGCAGCCCAGAATCAACATGCTGGCAGATGTAATGTCAGGTGAGGGCCTACTTCCTTTCTTACAGATGGCCACCTATGTATTGTAGTCCCATATCATAGGGCAGAGAACAGAGAGCATGCAAACTCTCATTTGTTCACAAAAAGCCATTAATCCCATGACAAGAGCTCCTCCTTTTTAACCCAAGGACCTCCTAAAGACTCTGTCTGCTAACCCCTCCCATTGTAGGTTAGGATTTCTACATATGAATTTGGGTCACAAACATTAAGTTCATAACTATATACTATTGAGACTATTATAAACTATGTATACATTGATTTAACTAATTTTTTAGGTTTTCCATATTTGTTTTTATTCACTTGAAAGGCAAAGTGGAGCAGGAAGAATAGAAGGATAAAAGGTGTGGAGGGAGGGAGGGAGGGAGAGAGAGAGGAAGGGAGGGAAGGAAGACGGGGAGGAGGGAAGGAGAGATTGATTGATTCTTCTGTAAGTTTGCTCCCCAAATGCTCCTAACAGTTGAGTTCGGATCAGCCCAAGCTACAGGCCTGGAACTGCATCCAGATCTCCCACATGCATGACCTGGATTCAAGTACTTGACTCATCACCTGCTGCTACCCAGGATGTGCATCAGTAGGACACTGGATCAGAAGACTGGACTGGTGACTCTAACCCAGGCAGTATGATGTGGGTTACAACATAACCAAGTGGCATCTCAACCACTGTGCCAAACACTACCCCCTAAATTTGAATTATTGATAATGGTTCCAGAATTCATATTTTTGTCCTTTCTTGCTTTAAAATTTTCAGTAATGCCTCCTTAACAAGAACAAATTCAAAGCTCATCAGATAAACAAATCACAAAAAAATTGACTTGATTCACTTCACTGATATTATTTTCCACCATCTTTTTGTAATCCCATGCGTCCATTTGCTTTGATTAGAATAAGCTACCTACTTGGATGATTTTGACTCCTGCTCACCTTGACAGGTCTTCTGAGTTCCTTATCTGCCTATCATTTGAAATTTCACCCATAAAAATTTAGCTTGGCCTCCAAGTAGCCACTTTATGTTTTATGCAGATGCTAAACTGATTCCCTGTATCAGAACTGAACTGCTCTCCTGGAGTTTTCAGATTGAGCAGTTACTATTTTCACTTTTTCTTACGGAATAAGATAAATGGTTTATAGTCACAAGGACCAAAGTTCAATACTTGGTTGTGTAGCCTACCAATTGTGTTAGAGTACTTAATCTTTTAAACATTCTATTTGAAATCATGCTATTTAATCTCTCTAGGTCATAGAAAAGAGTTTTTTTTTTTTCAGAAGAAGTATGAGAAACATGTTCTGCCTAATGTCACAGAACAGATTGGAAGTGGAATATAAACAATCTCTATCTGACATCGCAGCACAAACTCTGACTGCCACATTATGCTGATTCTTTAGTTTTTCTATTTTAAGAGAAATTAGTAAAGACACCATATATAGAAATGCTTATTGATATCACTTTTGACTATACCATCCCATCCAAGGAAGATGAACACAGAGGTGTTGATGCCCTGCTTTAATTTCCTAGGCCAACTGTAACAAATTACAGTAACCAGGATGGCTTACATAGTGGAAATGTGTTCTTTCACAGTAGAATGTAGAAGTACACAGGAAGGTGTCAGAAGATCATGTTTCCTCTGAAGGCTCTAGATAATTTTCTTTCTTTGCTCTTCATAGCTTCTAATGATTGCTGGAATTTTTTGGTTTAATCTTCCAAGCTTCTGTTATTATATGACTTTTATAAAAATTGTCTCTGTGCTTTCACAGGTCTTCCTTATCATAACACAAGTAATTGGATACAGGAGCAATTCTTAACCCAGTTTGGGTTTATTTTAACTTGTGTTGATTTGCGAAGATTTGTTTTCAAATAATGTTATATGTATGTGTGTCAAAAGATGCAATTTAAACATTCCACCAATGTCTTAACTCATTCAAGTATTAACTCTAAATCCAAATCTTACATAAATATCACAACTCAAAAAGTTACAAATCTTACCATTTAAATAACCTCAATAAGGAATGGGTGAGACTGAGTGTTATCCATTCTGGGGCAAAATTCCTCTCCTCCAGAACTGTGACACTGAAAACTACAATGCCAAGGGAAGTATAGGATAGGCACTCTCATTCTAAATGGGATAAAAGAATAAAATTTTCACCAAATTGAGTTAATTTTTAATAGATGAGTTATCTTGCTTTTAGATTAAAAGATACTTAGAAGTAACAGTTGCCTATCAATTTTTAGCAATGGTGAGGATTTTTTTCAAACCTTCTCTATCTCCAAGTGGATTATGGAGACTAATCCACAGCCATGGGGAGGGATGTGATTATACTCCTTCTTAGAAGTGGAATTCAAGCTCTATAATAGACATAAGTGTTCACAGTTTCAACTGATATCTATTTTTATGAACAAAGAACTAATATTGACTATTTCTGTTGATTAAGATAATTTCTTACTCTTCATAGATAAAGATAAAAGTTTAGATATTCATTATTCCTCCAAAATCCACATCGATTTCCTAGGAAAGGTACTTGACACCATGTTAAACAAATAAAAGTATTAGTTATTAGTAGGATTTAAGAAATTGAAAATACCTTCCAGATTATCCTGAGTCAGTCCTTGCTTTTTAAATAGAGAACTTGTTGATACAGAGAGGGCAAGTGACTTACACAGTGCCAAACAAGTAATTCATAGCAGTGTCAGTAAACAGGAACATTCTGATATTTAACAGTATTTAAAAATCATAAAAGTATGCCTATGGCCGGCGCCGCAGCTCAACAGGCTAATCCTCCGCCTCGCGGCGCTGGCACACCAGGTTCTAGTCCAGTTCGGGGTGCAGGATTCTGTCCCGGTTGCCCCTCTTCCAGGCCAGCTCTCTGCTGTGGCCAGGAAGTGCAGTGGAGGATGGCCCAAGTGCTTGGGCCCTGCACCCCATGGGAGACCAGGATAAGCACCTGGCTCCTGCCTTTGGATCAGCGCAGTGCGACTGCCGCAGCGCGCCAGCCGTGGCGGCCATTGGAGGGTGATCCAACGGCAAAGGAAGACCTTTCTCTCTGTCTCTCTCTCTCTCTCACTGTCCACTCTGCCTGCCATAAAAATAAAAATAAAAAAATAAAAGTATGCCTGTGTGTGAAGGTGAGTTTTATGTTTTTCCAGTGATGGTAGGTGCTAGTTAAAAGAGCTATCATATACAGTTCAACATTGTACAGTTCAATGTTTCCACTGTTATTGATGTGTTTGGCAGTACCAAGTTCTGAGATGGTGGAGTACCTCTATCATGCTTGTACTGGATAATAGAACAAACACTAGTATTTTGTTGAGATTGTCAGTAGGTATTGTACAAAAACAGGATATTTTGTTTGTTTCTAGCTTCCCATAGAAGCATTCACTGACTATGCCTGATGACATGATCAATAGAAAGTCAGGGAACGTACACAAGCAGAAAATGGGTAGAAGAAAAATAATCAAATTCATCAAAGTACACATACTGAAATTTTAATTTTAAAACTATTCATATAATATGCTAGTGATAGACATATATTTTTTTCTTTAAAGTTTTTAGTAGTGTCTTTGCCTATACATTTTGTTTTAAACAGCAACCAATCTCTTATGTTTCAAATTTCTACAGAAGTGCTAAGCCTCATACTTTTGCCTCATATCTGACACTCTGGGTTTAAAACATTCAGAATAAATGACAACTTTTAAAATGCACTAAGTTCACAGTTTACATAATGTCACACACATAGAAGTAACAAGAATTCTTTCTTATAAATATAGTCAGAATTTGTGTCTCACAGTCCATCTAATTCCACATATGCATAGTGAGCCTCTTGATCTTGCTACTATCTCTATTACTGCAGTAACTATAGAGAATTCACCACCTCCCATTTCCACAGGTTGATCTGTGTTTTCCTTTGTTCAGCCTTTATCACAGTCCCTTCTCTGTCCAACAAAATTGTAGGTATTTTAGAGCAGAGATTAGATACTTCTGAAAAATGTTCCAATAGAACTTGGGAGTCTAATTTTCTTCTTTTATTAGACAATTCTCTTTATATAAGTGCTGCCCAGTTATTTTATTTAGTTACGAAGAGTTCTTTTAAGAATTCGTAAATAAGTATATCACCATATCCAAACTGTATTTTAGTTCTTATGATAGAGCTCACATGCACTTATTTCCTTCCCAACCACACCCTAGGGTGAGTTCTGGTTTCTTAGTTATAATAAAAAGACAATTTAAGGCAGGGTTAGGGGTGAAAAGTATGGTAGAGGACTTGAATGCCTATCACATTGTAGGCTCATTGAAAGACACTGAGGTGATAAAAAAAAAAGTGAGTAAGGCAATGTCTCTTTTCTCTACAAGATTACAGTCATACAGGATTGCTAAGGTAACTGGCACTGACAACAAAATCTAACATAAGCTCAAATATCTACACACATAGTGGGCTACAGGCATCAGATGAAAGGCACAGATGGGGGATATCTACATAAGCAAGAGGCAAGTACTCACAAAAGAATCTGGAACAGCCACTGAGACTGTAGGTCAAAGGAATGGAGGAGAGTGAAGGGTATTTCAAGCCTAGAAAATAGGGTTAAGCAAATACAGGAAGTCAAGGTAGGTCACAGTGTATTTGAAAAGCCATAAGCATATTGCAGAAGACAGATGGTGGCTTAACATATTTTTGTTTATCAAATACAAAAGGAATATGGAAATCATTAGGTACTCTGATTCCCATTAAGCCATAGGGTGTGTGGGTGTGGGTGTGTGAGTGTGTGGGCATGTGGATATGCATGGGCTTGGAACCTGTGTTGTGCTTCTTGATGACTATGCATTTAAACTGAAATTTTACATAAGAATGAGTGGTGAGGCCAAAAGTTCATTATGGATTTTTTTTTTTTTTTACATCACAAAAACAGTCTAACAGCAAGTCTCTGTCAGGCATCTGCCACCTCTAGTAACTTCTTGGAATGATTACAAAAATGCATATCCCAGTCATAAAGATTTAACAAAATATCCTCCTGCCATTTATAGTAATGCCATCAAATGACAAGTTCAAATTACTTGTTGTGATTACTCTTCATCTGGGCAAAACACATGTTGTAATGCATTCACAAGATGCAATTACATCGACCACGGTGACACGGAATAACAACTCCAGAAAAAAGCTAATCACATACAATACACACACTGTTTAGATTTTTCCCAACTACATTTATTTTTTTATTGCAATCTGTTCACCATTTGGACTAATCATTAACTTTGTGCAAATTATCGGTTGAGTTAGATAAGTGCCAAAAAAGTCAACAAAATGAACATTAATGTATAGTTCATAATTTAAAATTTCAACATTTTCTTAGAGGTGTAATAAGCCCTATAAGGTTTACCAGTAACATTATTGGACTGCAAGGATGTGATTTTCGGACTCCTCTAACTTTGATACCAAAATCAACAAATGCTTAATTTCCTTATGCAAAATGGCATGGTATTTCCATATAGCCTGCACAATCCTCCTGCATACATGAAATCATCTACATTTTACTTATAATACCTAATATAATGTAAATGCTACTTATATAATCCCATTGTTTAGGAAATAATTACAGGAAAAAGTCTGTACATGTTCAGTACAAATGAACTTTCTTTCCTGAATTGTTTCCATCAGAAGTTATTTGAATGTCTGGTTTCTGAACCTACAGAAACAGAGGACTGATGGCTTGTAATGTTTGATTTTTATGATGATCATGGAGAAAAAAATTCATATTGCAAAGACAAAAATGTATGTTTTCAAATGTATGCTTCATAGTCTTAGCAATCCTATCCTGGATACTTTAATAAATGGTTTTGGAATATACATTTCTGTATCAATAAAGGAAAGTGGAAAACCGCATTTGAAATATTCTGCATACACTGGCATTTTGGTTTTCTTGATCTTCCCCCAAATTTATTTTTATTTATGTTGTCTGTTTAGGAAATCCTGACCGTCTGGTGTGGCTTTAATTTCCAATCTCTATACTATACATTTTCCTCACAACTATGTCTATGTGTTTGGCCACCAAATAGATATTTCCATCTCTATGTTGTAAAATTAATATAAGCAACTTAGAATTTATAATTTGTGCTTGTTTCTGCACTCTTCCTCCAAACTTTGCTTTTCATCTGTGTCCTTAATCTTAATCAACTGCATTACTTTCTAAGTTAGGGACTTCTGAAAAACACTTGAAGCATCATTCTTTCTCTGCCACACTCCTAATAGAAAACTAAATATTATTAGTGGCTTTTTATAAACACATCTCACATTTATTTTTCAGTTTCAATTTTACCCAGACACTGAGAAATGAAAAAACATATTTAAATGGAGTCATTTCCCCACATATGTATTTTTCTACTTCTTTAGAGGTACTATTGAGAACAAAATTCTAATGTTAGGAAATTATTGTATTCAATATCTCCTTATATTGTTTCTGTCTAATCTTTGGACAAACATGGTAAACACTGAAATATTCCTAATAGCTGTTCATGTGTTTCTAACTCATTTATGCTTCATTAATTCAGAGTCTAATTATTTACCTTAAGAACTATCACAATTGAATGCTAACTTTCCTTTGTACCTTTACTCACAAACTCCAACATGACTGAATCGGGAAAACGTGCTCATTCTAACCAGAGGAAGATAACAGAAGGAAAGAGAGGAACTACATTCCAAGGTGACAGTGGAGAGAAATTTTCAGTGGAAATTCTACAAAGAGAAGAGAGATGTCGTGGAGCAGTGGGGACAGTACAGTCACTCAACAGTGAGCAGGACACCTCCAGTGACTCCCACAGTCGGTGGCTGGAGGGAATGCAATCTTCTTGGAGCAAGGCACATGAGAACCAACAGGGAGAAACATCATCTTAATAAGGCCAGTAGAGGCTGCTGCAGCTCGTAAGCCACTGGGGAATTTTATCAGAGGGATAAATCCGTGGTTCCCACAGACTTTGAGTATGGCCTAGAGGATTGGCAGGGGCCAGGGCACCCACTTAGGCCAATAAAGTGCTCCCTTCCCCTCATTCTTTTTTTTTTTTTTTTCCCAAAGGACAGGCTGTGTGATTTTGTGAATGACTGTGCTGACAATTCAGATGAGACTTCTTTTATTTGTGGTAAGTGGGAGATTTCTGCTTCCTCAAATTTGCCTTTATTTCCAGAAATCTTTTTTTTTTTCTCTTCACTGATTATCATTTATTGCCATACAATCATGTGGCACCATCCATTGTTAAGGTTCTTTTTTTTTGTCTTTTTTATTATTTAATAAATGTGAACTTACAAAGTGCAGCTTTTGCATTGTTGTGGCTCCCCCCCCCAATCTCCCTCCCTCCCGCGGCCCTCCCCTCTCCCACTCCCTCTCCCATCCCGATCTTCATTGAGTTGCATTTTCAATTACCTTCATATACAGAAGATCAACTTAGTATATACTAAGCAAGGATTTCAACAGGCTGCACAGACAGAACCGCACAAGGTATAGGGTATTGTTCGACTAGTAGTGTTGTTTTTAAGCTTCATAGTAAAACACATTAAGGACAGAGATCCTACATGGGCAGCCTATACCCAGTGACTCCCGTTGTTGATTTAACAATTGGCACTCTTATTTATGATGTCAGCAATCACCCAAAGCTCTTGCCATGAGCTGTCTAGGCTATGGAAGCCCCTTGAGTTCACCAACTCTGAACTTGTTTAGTCAAGGCCATATCACAGTGGAGGTTCCTTCCTCCCTTTGGAGAAAGGCACCTCCCTCCTTGATGGCTTGTTCCTTCTGCTGGGGTGTTGTTCACCAGGATCTTTCATTTAGATTGTTTTTGCCACCGTGTCGTGGCTTTCCATGCCTGTGAGACTCTCATGGGCCTTTTAGCCAGATCCGAGTGCCCCAAGGGTTGATTCTGAGGCCAGAATGCTGTTTTAGGCATTTGCCATTCTATGAGTCTGCTGTGTGTCCTGCTTCCTGCACAGGATCATCAACAAATGACTGGATAAAGAAACTATGTGATATGTACTCTATGGAACCCTTCCCCTCATTCTATCAAGACACCTAGAATCGACTTTCTAAGGCAGAGCACCAACCAACCTCTTAGGTTGCTGACTCTGGAAACACCACAGATCTTTCTATGGATGGGGAAGGCTTGTAGTGATGAGAGTGAATCCATTGACCCCTGTGACTGTAGAGGATGAAGGCCTGTGACTAAGATAATTCTCTACTTCTGCAACAGAGTGTGTGATAGTGTGGCTGATTCACAGACAAATAACTGTGTCTGGATTCAGAGGCTCAGGGTTCTGCACTCACACAGAGCAATGCACAGAATTTTTGAGCAATCCATGTGCCCGTGGGGGTGAGGTACCTAGGCACTGTGTGCTCACCCTGGGGGGTTGGTTTACCTTGGCAGAGAGGGGATGATCCTGTGATTACACCAACCTATGTGATTGCACCCTCCAGCACTGACATTAGAGGAGATGTAGCATGCCCAAATTTGGTGTCACTATGGACTCTTGCCTCACCCTTGAGTTTAGACCTGAACTCACTGGCCCCATCCACCATAGACTCTGGATATCCACTGAAGTAGCAGACACTCCACTAATCCATACAGCATACCTTAAAGATTGAAGTCATTCTACAAATGTGTAAAAATAAACATAAGAATAAAGGAAATGAACAACGAAGACACTATGACTCCCCAGAAGGAGCACAGCAGTACTTCAGTATTAGAATGTGAAGAGGAATACACCAATGAGATGACTGAAAAGGAATTAAAAAGAGAGATCATAAGATTACTCAGAAACACAGAGAAGAAAATACTAGTTAAAGAATTCCGCACATGACATGCATGAAAAAATATACTGGGAGATAGATACCAAAGATAATGCAAACAAATATTAGAAATGAATAATACAAATTGTCTAATAATAATAATAATAAAAACCAGTGGAAAGCCTTAACAAAAGACTCAGTGAGGCAAAAGAAGAATATCCAAGCTAGAAGACAAATCTTTGGAAATATCTCAGACAAGGGGAAAAAAAGAAGAAAGCATTTGAAAACTCAAAAATAGCATTCAGGTTTTTGGGATATTATCAAACCAATCATACATGTCTTAGGATTTGCTGAAAGTGTGAAAGACAGAAGGGATTAGAGGACCTCTTCAGTAAAACAATACAATAAATTGCCCCAAATATGAAGATAGGGACATCCAAATAAAGGAAGCACATAGAACTTCTAATTGAAATGATAAAAAAAAAAACTTCCCAACACATTGTAGTCAAACTTTCAAAAGTAAAACAGAAAGAAAAGAGTCTAGGGCCGGCGCCGTGGCTCAATAGGCTAATCCTCCACCTTGCGGCGCCGGCACACCGGGTTCTAGTCCCGGTTGGGGCGCCGGATTCTGTCCCGGTTGCCCCTCTTCCAGGCCAGCTCTCTGCTATGGCCAGGGAGTGCAGTGGAGGATGGCCCAGGTGCTTGGGCCCTGCACCCCATGGGAGACCAGGAAAAGCACCTGGCTCCTGGCTCCTGCCAGGATCAGCGCGGTGCGCCGGCTGCAGCGGCGGCCATTGGAGGGTGAACCAACGGCAAAGGAAGACCTTTCTCTCTCTGTCTCTCTCTCTCACTGTCCACTCTGCCTGTCAAAAAAAAAAAAAAAAAAAAAAAAAAAAAAAAGAAAAGAGTCTAAAATGTACATGAGAGAAATGCCAGATTACCTTCAGAAGCTCTCCAACTAGAATGACAGCCTATTTCTCAACAGAAACTCAATAGGCTAGGAGAGAATGGAGAGACATAGTGAAAATCCTAAGAGAAAAATTGTCAACAATGAACACAGTACCCAGCAAAGCTCTCATTTACAAATGAGGTGAAACAAAGATGTTCCAAAGCAAACAGAAATTGAAAGAAATATTCACTACTTATTCAGGCTTACAAAGGATACCTAAGGATGTGCTACACACAGAAACAGAGAAAGATGGCATCATGAAATAATGTGAAGATAGAAAATCTTCCAAAAATGTACAAAGGATATTCAAAACAAACAACAGGAATAATTATGGAAAAACATTAAGACAAAGTTGTCGCTCCCCCTCTTCGCGGAGGAACGACACAGGACCCTGCGCTGTTCTTTTGTCTGCTCGGCCCTCCCCGGGTTTGCTGCTGATTCTTCCCGGGTTGGCTACCGACCCTTCCACCTCCGTGGAAGGGCGGTTCCCCCTAGCCACTTTCCCCACTTCTGCGGGGGAGCGGCACACCGCCGGCCGGCTCTCTCGGGGGCTGCTCAGATGTTCCTCAGGTGTTCCCCTTAGATGTTCCTGGTGCATGTTGTCTCTCTCCTCATTTATAGTCCTTTTCCGCCAATCCCAACTCTGCTACCCACACGCCGAGTACACTGCTCTCCTCCAATCAGGAGCAGGTCCTGCTGTTTATTGGTTGAACTGGAGGCAGCTGTGTAGAAGCTGTTTCCTCCTCTCCCAGCACCATATTGTGGGAGAGCAGATGCATAAGTCTTAATTCCAGTAACAGTCTAGTCCGAGTTACTCCCAGTTGCTCCCCACACAAAGTTACTACTTATCAATAACAACGTTGAATGTAAATGGCCTAAATTCTCTTGTCAAATGATACAGATTGGCTGAATCAATTAAAACCCATCTATTTGTTGCCAACATGAACATACCTCAACAACAAAGATATGCATAGAGTGAAAATGAAAGAATAGAAAAATATATTCCATGCTAATGGAAAGCAACAATAGTTAATATACACTATGTACCACAACAACCTTATTGACCAAAACCTAAATCTTATCTGCAGAACATTTCATTTTATTACTACAGAATACACATTCTTTTCAGCAGTGCATGAGTAGATCACATGGTAGGCCATAAGGCAATTATAAATCAGTTCAAAAAATTGAAATCATACCACCTATCTTTTATGAACAGAATTAAATGAAGCTAGAATTAAAAATCTATGAAACTCTAGAAAATATGCAATGTGGAGACAGAACAACATGCTCCTGAATGAAGAGCAGCTCACAGAAGAAATCAAAAGACAAATAAAAAAATTCCAAGAAGTGAATGAGGATTCCCATACACCATATCAACACTTATGGGATACAGAAAAAGCAGGTTATAGCACACAGTGTCAACATCAGAAATTGGAAAGGCATCAAATGAATGGTAAATAAAATCTACCTCAAAAACCTAGAAAAACAACAAGCCAAAGTCAATATTAGGAGGAAGAATACTTAAAATTAGGAAAAAAAAACACAAAATTAAAACCATAAAAGTGATACAAAAGAATAGTCAAATGAAGAGCTGTCATTTTTTGTGAAAAAAAAAAAATCAAATTTGCTATATCATTGGCCCAATCAACCAAAAAAACAAGGGGGAGAAGACCCAAATTAATAAAACCAAACATTAAAAAAGACATGTTACAATGAATAACACAGAAATAAAAGAATGATCAGAAATTACTAAAACAGGCTATATGCTAATAAGTTAGAAGTCAAGAAGAACTGGATAATTTCTGGACACATACAATCTGGTGAAGTTGAGTCATGATAACATAGATAACCGCTGGCACCGCGGATCACTTGGCTAATCCTCCACCTGCGGCACTGGCACCCCGGGTTCTAGTCCCAGTTGGGGTGCTGGATTCTGTCCCGGTTGCTCCTCTTCCAGTCCAGCTCTGTGCTGTGGCCCAGGAAGGCAGTGGAGGACAGCCCAAGTGCTTGGGCCCTGCACCCACATAGGAGACCAGGAGGAAGCACCTGGCTCCTGGCTTCGGATCGGTGCAGCACACCGGCCACAGCACACCAGCCGTGGCAGCCATTTGGGGGGTGAACCAATGGAAAAGAAAGACCTTTCTCTCTGTTTCTCTCACTGTCTAAATCTGCCTGTCAAAAAAAAAAAAAAAAAAAAAAAACATAGAAAACCTAAGTAGACCAATAACTCAGATGGATATTGAATCAGTAATAGAGGTCTTACCAACAACAAAAAGCCCAGGACCAGATAGCTTCAATGCTGAATTCTACTAAACTTTTAAATAAATACTAATTATAATTCTTGTGAAACTATTCAAAACAGTTGAAATGAAGGAAATCCTCTCAAACTCCTTCTTTGAGTCCAATATCACCTAAATTTCAAAACCAGAAAAAGATACAAAAAGAAAAAGAACAATTTACCAATATAACTGATAAACAGAAGTAAATAGAAATACAACAAAATAGATAATCAAATCCAATAACACATCAGAAACATAATTCACTCAAAATAGGATTGAATCGATATGCAGGGATGGTTCAACATACACAAATAAATGTGATATATCAAATTAACAAATTGAAAAATAAAAACCATATGTTTATCTCAACAGATGCGGAGAATATATTTGATAAAATAGTAATTTTTCATAAACATACCTCAACATATTAAAAAAACATAATAAAAACTTTAAGTGAATTGTATACAGAAGGAACATTCCTTAACACAACTGAGGCAATTTATGACAAACCCACACCCAGCACCATACTGAATGGAAAAACGTTGGAAGATTGCCACTAAGATCCAGAACTAGACAACTTTAACCATTGTTATTCAATATAGCTCTGGAAGTTTTAGCCACAGACATTAAGCAAGAAAAAATAAATCAAAGGGATACATAATGGATTATAGGAATTGAAATCATCCCTATTTGCAGATGACACGATCCTATATATAAAGGAACCAAAAAAACTCCACTAAGAGACTATTGGAAGTCATAAGAGAGTTTGGTAAAGTTGCAGGGTATAAAAATCAACATGTAAAAATCAACAGCCTTTGTATACACAAACAATGCCATGGCTGAGAAAGAACTTGTAAGATCAGTAGAATTCACAATAGCTATAGAAAATATTAAGTATATTGGATTAGATTTAGCCAAGTATTTGAAAGTTCTCCACAATGAAAATTATAAAACATTAAAGAAAAAAACAGATGAAATTACACAAAAAATAGAAAAATGTTTTAATTTTGTGGATTGGAAGAATCAGTATCTTCAAAATATCCATACTACCGAAAGCAATTTACAGACTCAATGTGATCCCAATTAAGATACAAAGGTCTTTTTTCTCAGATCTATTAAAAACAATAATATAGAGACACAAGAGATCCTGAATAGCTAAAGCAAATTTAAACAGCAAAAAGAAAGCTGTAGTCATCACAATGCCAGATTTCAAGGCATACTATAGAGCAGTTATAATCAAAGCAGCCTGTTACTAGTGCACACACACACACAGATATATACAGAAAGAGATATAGATCAGTAGAATAGAATAAAAACCTCCAAAGTTAGTACACACAGCTACAACCAACTAGTTGCTGACAAACAGGCTAAAATCAATCCCTATCAAAAAGACAGTCTCTTCAACAACCGGTGTTTAGAAAATAGAGTCTCCTCAAGGAAAAGTATGAAATAAGACCTCTATCTTACATCTTATAAGAAAATCAACTCACAATGGATTAAGGATCTAAATCTACAATCTGATACCATCACATTACTAGAAGAGAACATCAGGGAAACTCTGCAAGTCACTGACATGGGCAAAGACTTCTTGGAAAAGACTCCAGTAGAACAGACAATTAAAGCAAAAGTAGACAAATGGGATTACATCAAGGTAAGAAGCTTCTGCACCGCTAGGAAACACTCAACAAAGTTAAGAGTCAACTGACATTATGGGAGAAAATATTTGCAAACTATGCAACTGATTAAAGAATAATATGCAGTCCCCACAAGGAGCTCAAGAAAATCAATAATGACACAACAAACAATCCACTAATAAATTGTGCAGAGGACATGATTAGGCGATTTTCAAAGGATGTAAAACTATTAGTCAATAAGCACAAGAAAAAATTCTCAGGGTCACTAGCCATCAGGGAAATGCAGATAAAAACCACAGTGAGGTTTCACCTCACCATAGTTAGAATGGCTGCCATCCAAAAACCAAAAAACAATATAAGCTGGCAACGATGTGGGAAAAAGATACCCAAATCATGTTGAAGCTTGGGTGGAATATGGTAAAATCATTGATGCATTATCAAAGTTTATAGGGACAATGTCCCAATTAAGCCAGCAATTTAAAGTACACTGCTGAGAATTATATGGATATCTATTAAAAATTAAAATTTTATTTACTATATGACCCAGTTAAGCTACATCTAGGTATATATGTGATAGAAATAAAATAAACATATGAAAAAGATATGTGTATCACTTGTTAACTGCAGCAATTTTCACAATGATCATGATAATCAATTTAAGTGTCTCTCAGTGGATGAATGGGTACAGAAAATTTGGAAGAAATGTAAACTAGTACAACCATTATGGCAGACAGTTTGGAGATGCCTCAGAAATATGAAAGTAGATCTAACATATGACCTAGCCATCCAGCTCCTGTGAATTTACTCAAATGAAATGAAATCAGCATATGAATGAGTTATGTGTACATCCATCTATATTACAGCTCAATTAACAATAGCTAGGATATGGAATAATGCCATATGTCCATCATTTGATTACTGGATAAAGAAAATGTGGCATATATACAGCATAAAATACTACTCAGCCATAAAAAGATTGAAATACTGTCTTTTGCAACAAGGTGGAGACCATTATGCTCAGTGAATTAAGCCAGTCATAAGAAAACAAACATTGTATATTTTCTCTGATACATGGTTTGTAATGCAAAATAAAATAATTGTATAGGAATGAAATGGATATCTTATGGATTGATTTTTTTTTAGTCTTTGTTTATACTCCTGTGGAAATCTGATCTTTCTACTTTTTAGTTGTTGAATATTATTGGTTAGTTGTATATTAAGCCTGTGATTAGGGAGTGTATTAAATTATGTTTTTGTAGACATTAAGGAAACAAAAAGAAAGTAAGGAAAGGGAGATTGAGGATGTGAAGGAGGGAGGCAAGGAAAAATGGTTATCTTCTTAGAATTGTACCTTTGAAATACATCAAATCTGTTTTATTTATATTAATAATTTTTTAAAAAGAAATGGAAGTATTGAGCTGCTATGCTAAAACATTTCCAATGAATTTCAACAGGTAAAAATGGTCGGTTTTCAAAAGTATAAGAAATCACAATCTTAGATATATGCAAAAGATCTGCATCAGGATTTTGCCACAATTATTTGACAGTCTTCTATTTCTTGTCACGACTAAGAAATTGATACTACACTAGTACCTTAGTAGGAATAATTATAAAATTGAGTACAATATGAAATATTTGATATATTAATTGAAAATAAATATTTTGAAAATGCTCTGCATGGACTTCAGCAATTTTTGCACCAAAATAAACTTGCACTAACTTGTTAAAACAAGTCTGAATAGGATCTACTATAAGGCACTGAGAAGGATAAGACATGAGTTTGAAAGGTGTCCCTATCAAAGCAACACTAATTCTGCTAAAATTGAAATAATAGTAAACATAATATAAATAGTAAATCACAGTGAAGCCTGGATAGAAGACATCAAAGTCGCTGATGCATTATGAAAAGTTTATGGAGACAATGTCCAAAAGAAGCCAGAAATTCAATATATATTACTGAGAATTATATTGATGTTTCTTAAAAATAAAAAATTGATTTATTTAATGACCCAGTTATCCACTTCTAGGTATATATCTGATAGAAATAAAATAAGCATATGAAAAACACACATGTACCCCCTTGTTCCTTGTGGCACTTTTCACAATAGCCAAGATAATCAACCTAGGTGTCTCCCCATGGATGTATGGATATTGAAAATGAGATATGTATACAATGCAACATTATTCTTTCACAAAAAAAGAATTGACTCCTAACAGTTGCAGAAAAAAAAATGGAACTGGTGGTCAATACTAAAAGTGAAATATGCCAAGGCAGAGAAAGATAAATACATCATGTTCTCTCTCATAGGTGGACATTAAAAATTATATTGGATCTTATCTTAGAATAATGATTACTAGAGACTGGAAAGGGTAAGGGGGCAGGGTATGTGGAGAGGTTGGTAACAGATAATAAAACAGTAGGTAGAAATAAGTTCCAGTGTGATGACCATAGTTCACAATAAAGTGTTGTATGATATATAAAAGCTTGATGAGAGGATCTCGTTAGGCCCCAGACATAATGAAAATATATTGCAATGTAAATGCCAATTTGATCAGTTTACAATGTATACCTTTATTTAAATGTTACATTATACCCCATTAAATGAACATGTATTCATGTTGGTGGGAATGCAAACTAGCAAAAGCATTTTTGAAGACTGGATGGACATTATTCAGAAATCTGAGAATAGATTTACACTGCTCCATTGATTCAGCTTACAGAGTTCTGACTGAAAATTAAAAGAAAACAAAGTTTCTCCTCAATGGATTTCACAACTATGGAACGCAGATCACTTTCAAAGCAGGAGTGGAAATATTGAGTAACTAGATCAAGATCCTGAAGCATTTATTTGAAAAATTATAACAGGAGATGAAACCTGGATATTCTAACACACTGCTGAAGACTAAGCACAACCAAAGCAATGGCTACCAAGAGATGGAAGTGGTTCTGTAAAAGTAAAAGGGGTTCAGTCAAGAGGAGTCACAGCAACATGCTCAAGAAATTTTGCTTGTTGACTTTATCAGAGGTCAAAAAATATTCACTTATTATGAGAGTGATTTGAGATGGCAAAGCTTTTGCAGGAAAATGCTTAGGAAGGGTTCCTCAGAGTCCTTCTTCACTACTACATGGTTCCTGTTCATTTGTCTTATCAAATAGGTCACCTTTGCAAAACTTCACATGAAAAATTTTTGAGAGTTTTGATGGAAAATGGTGAGGCATCCACACTCTTTCCCTTTTCCTTGTTTCTTAATCTTCAAAAAATTTTTTAAAGGTCACCTGCTTTTTTTCAGTTAATTAGGTTAAAAGTCTATTGATATGGCTAAACAACCAGGATTCTCAGTTCTTTATGGATGAGCTAAATGCCTGTTATCACTTTAATAATTGCTTTAGGGGCTAGCATTGTGGTGCAGCGGATTAAGCCATCACTTGCAAAGCCAGCATCCTATATTGGAGCATCCCAGTTTGAGGTCCAGTTACTGGACTTCCAGTCCAACTCCCTGCTGATGTGCCTGAGAAATCAGTAGAAGATGGCACAAGTACTTGGGCCTCTGCCACTCAGGTAGGAGATCATGATTGACTTCCTGGCTCCTGGCTTTGGCCTGGCCCAGACTTGGATATAGCAGACATGTAGGGAGTGACCCAGTGAATGGAAGATCTTTCTCTTTCTCTGCTTCTCTGTCCTTCTCTTTCTCTGTGTTGGTCTGCTTTTCAAATAAATAAATAAATAAATCGTTTAAATCATTAAAATATCAAACTTGATGGAACTTATACTGAGAAGTTTATATTTGTATTTTTATCTTTTAATTATGTTTTAAATAAACTTTTTGAAATTGAGTATCATATCTAGCACTCATGTCAGCTTCTGTACAACAGATAACCCAGGACTATACACTCTGTGAGAATGGAAACGTCTGAGACAATATAGTTGATCGCCACAATATTGTGCATAGAGACACATATGAAGCATAACGTAGGAAGATGAAACCCAAACAGAGGAGTGTGGTCTCTCTGTGCTCAGAAGCAATCGCTAGAATTTGGAGTTGATCTACTGGAATTAGCAAGACAGAGTGCTAGAGAAAAGGGAGATACATGGAGAAACAGCACTGAAAACAAGTACATCAGTACCTTTACATCCTTGGCATTTGATTCTCCAAAATCAGTAAGAGAGCAACTACAGGGAAGTTGTGAGATTAATGGAAATTCCCCAAATCATATGATGCCAGGCAATTTAGATACTCAAGGAAGCCATGTGGAATGAACTTGCTGAATTGCAGGGATACTGAATGGACTCCTTCTCATAAAGGCCACATTTTTAAAAATAGAGATACCATAGCTTTTTAATAGAGACTGCATTAGAACCATCCTCTTTATTTTAAAATTGAGATAGAATAATTGTACAAGTTTACAGGGTCCAATGTGATAATTCAATACATGTATTGAGTTATAGTCGCTTTATATTGGGAATATTCAAGTTATTTATGAAATATATAAGTTGTTACAAACAATAGTCACTCTACTGTGCTACTGAACACTAGATTTAGTCTTCATATCTAATTGTTTTGTTACATGTTATCTAACTTGCTTCTCCCCTCGCTCTAAGCTATACTTCCTAATCTATCTCATTTTTTAAAATATTTTTTATTTATTTATTTGAAGCCAGAGCTACACAGAGAAAGAAGGAGAAGCAGAGAGAGAGAGAGAGAGAGAGAGAGAACACTTCCATCCGCTGGTTCACTCCCCAATTGGCCCCAATGGCTGGAACTGCACCAATCCAAAGCCAGGAGCCAGGAGCTTCCTTTGATTCTTACTTGCAGGTGCAGGGGCCCAAGGACTTGGGCCATCATCCACTGCTTTCCCAGGCCATAGCAGAGAGCTGGATTGGAAGTGGAGAAGCCGGGATTCGAACTGGCGCTCATATGAGATGCCAGCACTACAGGAAGCGGCCCAACCCGCAAAGCCACAGTGCCAGCCCTGATATACTTCCTAGCAACAAATATTCGACTCTCTACCCCTATGAAATTTGTGTTTTGAGAGTTATAACCCACAGTTCTTGTCCATTTGTGTATGGCTTCTTTCACTTCATGTAGTGTCCTTCGGTTTCATCTATGTTGCCCCGAATGATGAAAATTCATTCTCTCAAAGTTTTAAAACAGACTTTGAATAAATCAATTTGATTTTCCACTAAATTGTCTACCACAATAAAACTCAACAGTTCTTAAAGGAAGGAAACAAAAGTTGGAATTCATCAATAACACAATAGTATTTTTGGATAAACTATTAGACATACAAAAAAAGCAAGAATATGTTGACCATATGTATTAAAAACCATTAAATAAAAACAGACCTGGATTCATTAAAATTACCCAAATAGGGTTATAAACAGTGAATGGATGGAAATCATTTAAAAATAACTGAATTAAGTTATAAAATATAAACTCAGTACTTTAAATTAAAAGGATAGGCTTAACTTTAGATTGGACAATGCATTACAGAAAGATAGAGGAACTTGAAGACATGTCTGTAGACATACACAAAGCCAATAGATTAAAGCACGGAAATAAAAAAAGATTAACAGGGGATTTAAAAAATAATTGTGATAGAAATATCACGATCAGATAAAGTACTTTAAATAAAGGTATATAACCAGGGACAGCACTGTAGCATAGTAGGTAAAGCCATTGCCTGCAACATTGGCATCCCATATGGGTACTGGTTCAGGTCCCGGCTGCTCCACTTCCAATCCAGCTTTCTGCTATAGTCTGGGAAAGCAGAAGATGACCCAAGTGCTTGGGCCCTGCACCCATGTGAGAGACCTAGAAGAAGTTCCTGACTCCTGTCTTTGGATTGGCTCAGTTCTGGCCATTTTAGCCAACTGGGGAGTGAACCAGCAGATGGAAGACTCTCTCTCTCTACCTCTCCTTCTCTCTCTGTGTAACTCTGACTTTCAAATAAATAAATAAATCATAAAAAGTATGTAATGTTTGCATTAAAACTACAAAACCCTAGTAACAGAAGTTTTAAAAGACCCAAATAAACAATTACTTTTATCATGTTTATAGATTGTTTCATTAATGTGGTATAATTATCATGATGTCAATTCATTCTAATTTAATCTAAACCTATTCCTACCAATATCTCATTTATTTATTTATGTATTTATATATTTATATATTTTCTTTTTTGAGAGGGAGAGTTACAGACAGACAGAGGGAGAGATGGAAAGAAAAGGTCTTACATCTGCTCTTTCCCTCCCCAGGTGACCACAACTGCCAGAGCTGAGCCAACCCGAAGCTAGGGGCTTCTCCTTGGTCTCCCATGTGGGTGCAGGGGCCCATCCACTGGTTCAGCTCAGAGATGGCCAAAATGATCAGTGCTGAGCCAGGCCAAAGCTAAGAGCCAGAAGTTTCTTTCAGGTCTCCCACTTGGGTAGCAAGGACAAAAGCACATCAACCATCTGCTGCTGCTTTTCTCAGGCCATTGGCAGGGAGCTGGAGCAGAAATGGAGCAGTTGGGACATGAACCAGTGCACTTATGAGATGCTGGCCTTTCAGGCAGGAGTTTTGTCTGCTAAGCCACAATGCCAGCCCCAAGACATATTTTTACAAAAGATTTATGTTCAGAATATATAAAGAATTTCTATAATTGTCTTATAAATAGACAAATTAAAAATATCCAAGACACTTGAACTGTTCTGTAACACACAAAAATGGCAGATATATATATATATATATATATATATACATATAAATATATAAAATATCACTGATCCTTAGGAAATGCAAATTAAAATAAAAAATGAGATACCACTACAAGCTTGACAACAATTGTTAAAGTAGGGGCAGACACTGTGGCACAGTAGTTTAAGCTGCTTGAGATTCCCTCATCCAACATCTAGTGCCTGTGATTGTGTCTTGGGCTCGGTTTCCAATCCAGCTTTCTGCTAATGTACCTGGGGTGAAGCAAGTGATGGCTCAACCCCTTGGGTTCTTGCCATCTACATGGGAAACCGAGATGGAATTCTAGGCTTCTAATTTTGGCTTGTCCCAACAATGGCTGTTGAGGACATTTGGGAATAACTCACAGATGGAAGATCTTTTTTTATTTTTAATTAATTTTTAAAATTAATATTATCGGCTGGCACCGCGGCTCACTAGGCTAATCCTCTGCCTGC
The DNA here is from genome assembly GCF_051225735.1 of Oryctolagus cuniculus. Lineage (NCBI taxonomy): Eukaryota > Metazoa > Chordata > Mammalia > Lagomorpha > Leporidae > Oryctolagus > Oryctolagus cuniculus. The sequence continues at coordinate 71,591,468 of NC_142867.1, forward strand.
GGCGCTGGCACACCGGGTTCTAGTGCCAGTCGGGGTGCCGGATTCTGTCCCAGTTGACCCTCTTCCAGGCCAGCTCTCTGCTGTGGCCAGGGAGTGCAGTGGAGGATGGCCCAAGTGCTTGGGCCCTGCACCCCATGGGAGACCAGGAGAAGCACCTGGCTCCTGGCTTTGGATCAGCGCGATGCGCTGGCCGTAGCGCGCTGGCCGCGGCATCCATTGGAGGGTGAACCAATGGCAAAAGGAAGACCTTTCTCTCTGTTTTTCTCTCTCACTGTCCACTCTGCCTGTCAAAAAAATTAATATTATCAAGTTGTATTTATTTCATATATGCAGATTTAGGAGCACAGTAAAACTTCCCACCCTAATCTAATTCCTGCCCACACTCCCAGGATTCCGACTACTTCGTTTCTTATTTTTTGTTTTAATGTTTACAATGATCTACTTTCAGTTTATTTTAAACTCTTAAGATTAACCCTACACTAAGAGAATTCAGCAAAGAAGACAAAAACACTGTTACACAATAGTAGAGATAAGAGCTGTAAATAATAATTGAATCTCAAAATGTAAATTTTACTCATATATATTACATTTTTGGCACCCTATTACTTACTTATCACAGACCAGGGAAAACATATGGTATTTGTCTTTTGGGGACTGCCTAATTTCACAAAGTATAATGGTTTCTAATTGCATCCACTTTGTTGCAACACACAAAAGAGCTCTACATAGAGCCTGGATATTAATTCTTCATCAGTTGTATAGCTACAAATATTTTCTCCCATTCTGTCAATTGCATCTTCATTTTGTTTTCTTTGCAGCGTGGAAGCTTCTCAGCTTGTCATAATCCCATTTGTCTATTTTAGCTTTGATTTCCTATGTTTCTAGGTTGTTTTCCAAGAAGTCTTTGCCTATGCCAATGTCTTTCAGAGTCTCCCAAAGTTTTTCCTTTAGTAATTTGATGGTATTAGGTCACAGATTTAGATCCTTGATCCATTTTGAGATCTTTTCGTGTAAGATGTGAGGTAGGTTGTTTCATCTTTCTGCATGTAGAGATCCAATTTTAACAGCAATATTTGTTGAAGAGACTGTTCTCCAGGGATTGATTTTATCTCCCTGGTCAAAGAGTAGTTGGTTGTAGAAGCATGGAGTGATTTCTGGAGTTTTTATTCTGTTTTATTGGTCTATATGTATTTTTGTTTGTTTTAGTAGCAAGCTGCTTTGATTAAAACTGCCCTGTAGTATCTCTTGAAATCTGGCGTTGTGATGCCTCCAGCTTTGCATTTTTTATTTAATTGCTCTAACTAGTGGGAGTCTCATGTGTTTTCATATGAATTTTAACATCATTTTCTTCTAGATATAAGATGACTCTTGATAGTATTTTGATTGGGATCACATTGAATCTGTAAATTATTTTTAGTATGGAGATTTTGATATTAATTGTTCAATTCACAAACACGGAAGACTTTTCCAATTTTTGTGCCTTCTTTTTCTTTCTTTCATGCTTAATAATTTTTATTGCAGTTTTTTTTTTTATTTGACAGGTAGAGTTATAGACAGTAAGAGAGAGAGAGGCAGACAGAAAGGTCTTTCTTCCATTAGATCACCCCCCAAATGGCCATTACAGCTGGAACTGCACCAATCTGAAGCCAGAAGCCTGGTGCTTCCTCCTGGTCTTCCATGTGGATGCAGGAGCCCAAGCACTCAGGCTATCCTCCACTGCTTTCCTGGGCCACAGCAGAGAGCTAGACTAGAAGAGGAGCAGCCGGCGCCCATATGGGATGCCGGCGCCGCAGGTAGAGGATTAACCAAGTGAGCCACGGCTCCAGCTGCTATTATAGATATTTTTCACCTCCTTTGTTAAATTTATTTCAAGGTATTTAATTTTTGTAGCCATTGTGATTGGGACTGATCTTAAAACATCTTTCATAGCCATGGCATTGCCTGTATATACAGAGGCTAATTTTATATCCTACAAATTTACCAAATTCTCTTATGAGTTTAAATAGTCTTCCAGTAGACTCTTTTTATCCCTATTTCTCTGTATCTCCCTCTTGCATTGCCATTCTGCTTCAAATATACAAATAAACAAAACTCTCAAAAAATGTAAAGTAAAACAAGCTAAATACCAATGAGAAGGGGATTTGCTGATAAAAATATACAAGTTACATCAATTTGGAGTACCAGGGTACCTCAAAAAGTTAGTAGAAAAGTAGAATGAAAAATATATGTTTGTTTTGTTGCAATTTTTTTCTGCAAGACATGGATTGTGTTTTTCACAATTTACATTTTAATGAACTTTTTCAAAGTGTCTGTATGCATGAATTTCAATTTTTGTACTAAATAAACATTTCTAAAAATTATATATTTTATTTTATTTGAAATACAATGAAACAAATATAGAGAGGCAGAGAGAAATCTTCCATATGATGGTTCATTCCCCAAATGCTTACAACAGCTGCAACTTGTCCATTCTGAAGCCTGAAGCCTTGAACTCAGTCTACATCTCCCACATCAGAGTTAGGGACCCAGTGAGCCATCACCTGCTGCCTCCTAGGGTATGCAATAGGAAGAAGGTAGAAATTGGAAGCAAACCTGGGACTAGGACTAGGACTTGGTGATTCCAAGAGGCATCCTAACAACTAGCCCAAAGGCCTGCCCCAAACATATCTCTTAGTATCATTTTCCAAAAACTTTTTGATTTCTGATTATATATACCCTGTTATCTGTTCCAGAAATACTTTGTCCTTAAGTATTTATCAAATAAAGCAGAAGTCACTTAGCAAATTAAGTTTGAGTTCATTGAAACTTCTGTTGTACACCAATGGGTTTATACAATGATCTAGTCACCAAGCTTGCTTAATTCAATGTCAACAACTGTTAAGAAACTGGGCTACAATGGAGTCGTTACTGGATTTATGGATGTTTGAGTTATATTAGCCAATGGACTCTGTAATACACACAAAAAGCTAGAAGAAACATTCTTACCTCTAGAAGAAATAGTTGCCCACAACAGGGAATAAGATGTTATTGTATCTACAGATAAGTGGGGATATTATCCACTGTATATAGAAATGTGGCAAAATCTCTCCTTGTATCTCCTCTTCCCACATACATACACAAACACACACAAGGTTTATTCGTTTTCTTCCTAGCATTTATTCCACTCAAAATATTTTGACTAAGCCTATCATAGTAACTCTAATATTCTTATCCATAATTGTTTAGAAATGGATATATAAAACAACACTACTCAATGAGATACTAGAAAATCCACTGGAGCTTCTGGGAAAGAAGTCATGATTTCTAAGTAAAAGATAAGGAAGAGACATCCATATGTGATACCTGTACATGAGGAAGTATTTTATATTACCCTAAACATGAAACTCATACTTAGCAGAGTAGAGGCTAAAAGAACTTTGGGCCTTGCGGGTGTTATTGCTCCACTAATTAAGTAAGATTAATACTCCTATCTGGCTGGCAGGAGGTGAGATGATTAATTTTCTTATCTTGTAAACTCATATGTGTCAGACTTTTTGTTACTTGTAATTGAGGACATCCTAAGAGATATACAAGCACACAAAGAAACAATGTTTTAAATGTTGTTTACATGTTGAATTGGGTAGATTTTTGCAAGCCCATCTGATGTCTGAGCCATCCTTTACCTGATTATTACTTACCTTAAACTAATGAAAACCCAAGAGCCCAAGAGCACCACGAATGAAAAGGGGATTTTTTCTTTTTTTTTTTTTTTTTAAGTTACAAAATCTGAGTTGGGCTTGGTTCTGTTACAAATTACTTGGGTGACTTTGAGAATAAGTTTGCTGGGCCTTTTTTTTTGTTTGTTTTTTTGAGAATTTGTAGAGCTACTATACAGTTTGTATGGCACAATATATATAAAGGTGTTACACAGGAGTTGCAGAAAAATAAGTGTTTTAACTGAATTGTTTGCTATTTACAAAGGAAAAAATTACCAAGCAGCTGCCTCATAAGCAGGCTTCCAATAAGTACTATATCTATAAGCTGGAGTGTATCTTTTTTTCATAATCAGGAGTAAGAATAGTTGATAGACCTGATAGGGATAGAGGGATAGAACTAGATACTAGACTAAGAATCCAAGAGTAGAAAAAAAAATACCAGCCAGTAATAGCAGCTTCCCATATATGGTATATTTGAGTTTAGTATCAGCACTATCTTCAATTTACAGATGAGAAAAATCATGCCTTTAAGTAGTGATAGAGCTTAGCCTCATTCAGATAGCAGTTAGTGGCAAAATCAATGTTCATCCGAAGGCTTTCTGGCACCAGACACTTTGTTTAAAAACGAACCATGGTTACTGCCTTTGCTTATTTTGATTTTTGTTTGATTATTTTCCCTGATATTATCCCTGGTAAACATGCTCAGCATTGGAAAAGTATTCTTCTTTTTTTATTTGACAGGTAGAGTTATAGACAGAGAAGACAGACAGAAAGGTCTTCCTTCTGTTGGTTCACCCCCCAAATGGCCGCCACGGTTGGAGCTGCACCAATTTGAAGCCAGGAGCCAGGTGCTTTCTCCTGATCTCCCTTGCGGGTGCAGGAGCCAAAGCACTTCGGCTATCCTCCACTGCCCTCCTGGGCCATAGCAGAAAGCTGGTCTGGAAGAGGAGCAACCGGGACTAGGACCCGGCAACCATATGGGATGCTGGCACTGCAGGTAGAGGATTAACCAAGTGAGCCATGGCACCAGCCCCTCAAAGTAAGTTGGGCAAATAAGTATAGTAGGAAAGGCTTTCCACCTAAATGCATATGAACAGAACTTATTCAGCAGGTAGCCATTAAAGTGGCTACTATTCCAAAACAACCTGCATTGATACCTAAAGAAACTGAAATAAAGGTTGCTCATCTTCTGTCAAACTATGTGTGTCCATGCATGTGAGCATAGGTCTCTTTGCACTCCTGCACACACAAATGCATTCATTACCAAAAACAGAACAGCAAGAAAGACAATCATTCTGGATGCTACATGGACTTTAGTTCATATTTTTATTTCCATAAAATGCAGCACATCATATGATTACATTTTGATTCGGTCTCAGTTACAGAGAGAGAGGGGAGACCTTCAATCTCAGCATCTATTTGAGAGGCACATTTCAGCATCAAGGAGGAATTGTAATTAGTCACAAGAGTTTCATAGTCTAAGTTCTTTTACTGGAGAACTCTTTTGCTCAGCTCTTGGTGAGCTGAGAGTCTTCTAATCACAAAGATATCCTAATAAAGGCACAGAGGACTTATTTTCTTAAATTTTTCCTAAGGGAGAAAAAAAATGAACTCTCGTTGACCCTTTTAATCAGTTGAGTCAAATCAGAACTATTGTCAAAGTGGCTACAAACCTTCATTATTTTTAAAACGTATGCCTGAGAAGAAACTTTACGCTTTCAATAATCAGGGCTCATTACAGATTTTCTGTAGCAAATTTTCACCAGATAGTATGGTTGGAGAGGTTTCTTTGTAAAGTGTGCAACTGAGAATTATGATACAGGATTAAAGAGTGGGCTTTAACTGCCTTAACCCAATGTTGTAGGAAAAGGGAGATAAATTCCCTTCTTTTAACTTGAGAAAACTGAGTCCATTACCTTCCTGGCCTAGCATGCTCTAGAAATTTGAGTTGAAAGAATTTCTCTGGCAGAAAAAGTCATTCGTTAAATTTTTTTTCATTATCTCATTTGAACTAGTTAGGAAGCAGAAATACAGTAGCTTCATACACTTAGTATAAATAGAAGAGCAGTAATTTTGAAGAGTTGAAAAGGGACTTGCTTCTGGGTCAGTGGAAGAACGTGAGCTGCAACGGATTCATAGGAAACATATTCTGCTCATTCTGCTCATTCTGCTCTTGGCAGGAATAGTAATACTCTGCAGATAGCCATGGAGCTCGCTGCTATTGTAGAACAACCTCTATCCATTCTGAAAAATACAAAAATGAAGTTTGCTTGTTCCCTCGTGCTGTGTGTGTGTGTATGTGTGTTTGTATACACACACGGTCTTTTACTTGTACAAGCATGAATGCATTAATTGCCCAAAGCAAAGTAAATGAAGAAGTTCCAATGAAGCAGACCTTTCAAGAGTTAGTGTTTGTATTGATGATGATAGGGTGACAGCAACTTTTTTTTTTTTTGACAGGCAGAGTGGACAGTGAGAGAGAGAGAGAGAGACATAGAGAAAGTCTTCCTTTTGCCATTGGTTCACCCTCCAATGGCCACCGCAGCCGGCGCGCTGTGGCTGGCGTACTGTGCTGATCCAATGGCAGGAGCCAGGTACTTATCCTGGTCTCCCATGGGGTGCAGGGCCCAAGCACTTGGGCCATCCTCCACTGCACTCCTGGGCCACAGCAGAGAGCTGGCCTGGATGAGGAGCAACCGGGACAGAATCCAGTGCCCCAACCAGGATTAAAATCCGGTGTGCCGGCGCCGCAAGGCGGAGGATTAGCCTAGTGAGCCGCGGCGCCGGCTGACAGCAACTTCTAATAAATATCTTAGTGTTTCGTTTCTCTTAACCTTATCACCTTTCCTCTATCCCTAACTTTTCTTATTGCCATGTCTTCATTTGACCTCAGTTTATACTGAGTCTGGTCATTTTGAAAATAAAATTCAGCTTTTTTCTCTGACCTGTAAACAAACTACCATTTCCACTAGGATTTTCCAGGAAACAACTGTGGCACAAGAATGCCTTGATCTATATTTTCAATACAAAATTTCCAATTTTTCTTGTTACTTTGTGCCTTTCTTTTTTTCTCTCCTCATTAGGAATAGTTAGAAGCATTTCATTCCCAGGAAATGACATATAGGTTTTCCTACAAATAGTTATGTTGAGAATGTAGCTTGTGAGGTTCCTTTTGACATTTCAAGGGATCTCAAAGTAGTTAGATTGTGGTATGATCCAAAATGCTTGGCTTATTCCATTTTTGTACACTATGCTTTAGAGAGGTTTCAGAGCAGTCCTGATATACAGCAGGTAGTTCCAAGGTCTCTGCACTATATGGAAAGAAGTCCAGGGAATTCTAGAAACAACGTTGTTACTTCCTGATCAGGAGTCTGTGAGGTCAGAAAGGAGAAGCTGTGGACAAATTGCAGAAGGAAGTCCATGTGCAAATGCCCAAGACTGAGTTGCTGAAAATGTGGTTGGTGGACCACTGACCAAAATTCACACAGGAATGCTTGTGAAAAACACAAATTGTTTGGGCCCACATCAAATCCACCGGGTAGACTGCGGGGTAGAGTTCACATTTTATCCAGGTTCTCCAGGAGATTTTTCTGTATGATGTAGTTGGAGACCATCAAGAAGATGAGAAGAAACAGGAAGAAGTGAATAAAATTCAGTCTGGTATAAGCTAGCGCACAGAGGAGCTTGGGGACATAGTGAGTGAGAAGAACAGCTGTATGGAAAATTGAGAGCTAGTCTCACAGGTCCTTCATATGAAACTTTTTAATGAGGTATGTGGACTTTGTCCTAAACACAGGGGAAGATGGGAACAACTCTACAAACTTCTTGGCATAAAACTGTCCTGGATAGTAGTGGTTAAGATTTTACTACATACCTGGGACTGTGTATGGGTTTGGGAAAATCTTATTATTTAATCAGCACTACATTTCCTTGACATAATTATGTCTATCCCCATCTTGATTGGGGAAGATAAGTCACAAAAGACTAACAAACTTGCCAAGGTCTCAAAGCTTTCTGGGGTTAAAGGTTTGATGAAAACTCAAGCACTCCGACACGTGAGCTTGATTCCAAATCACTGTGCTAAACTACCTCTTTGGGATACACACAGTTCAACTTCTGCACGTTGCTACTGAAAAAGCATTATGTGTGAAGACACCCGGAGTGTTGTTTTGTTTGGGAGCAGGTGGTAAAAACATCAATAAGGCAAAACTCAGGGGATGCAATCCAGCGTGGTAGCTGATAAGTGCAAAAGGAGCTTCCATAACCTGACCCTTAATTTTAGTTTTCAAATAGGCTGGATTAAGGAGTAACTAGAGAAGTGGGAAAGTACTATTTCAGGTGTGCCCGTGAGACTGTTTTCAGCAGAGATCAGCATAAGACCCTCCCTGAATGGAGGTGAGCACAATTCAATTAGCTGGGGTTCAGGATAGAACAAAAAGAGAGGAAAGGCAAACTATGTTCTCCCTCTTGGAGCTGAGAACATCAGGACTCTTGACACTGGACATTGGTTCCCAGGCCCTCTGACCTTTGGACTCAAGCACTCACTTCAGAAGCCTCTTGAGTTCTCAGGCCTGAGGATTCTGCCAGCAGCTTCCATGATTCTTAGGCATTTAGATGTGAACTGAGCCACCCTACCAGCATGCTAAGGTCTGCAGCTTGCAATCCGCCTTCCATGGGACTTCTCAGCCTCTAAAAATCACGTGAACCAATTCCTCTAATAAATTCCCTCTTGTACATCTGTATATACTCATATACATGAGGGGACTTCAAAAATTTTATGGAAACAAAGTTAAAAGATAAACCTATTTTGGTGCAAAATATTCTAGTTCCTTGCATAGTTTCATCATACTGTGCATTTCCACTGAACCTGTCGAAGGCCTCTCATACATGTACATGCGTCCTATTGTTTGTTTCTCTAGGGGATGCTAATACAAGACTATGATAAATAATATGCCTTACAACCAAGATAAACTACCTTGTGAAATAATTATATTGTCTTTTTTTTTAGTTTTGTCATTATTACTAATGAAGTAGATAGGGGTTCTAGATGTCAATTACATCATTACTAATGCCTCTGCACAGTGTGGTGCTAAGTCCTCTGGGCATTGAGTTAGCTCCTTTGAGCCAAATCTTGGTATCCTTTAAGTATTGAGAATTTGATCAAGTAATGGAACATGCTTGAGGCGCCTGGTGCAGTGGGTTAAGTCACCTGCAACACTGGCAACCCCTATGGGCCCTGGTTCATGTCCCCACTACTCTACTTCTGATCAGCTCCCTGCTAATGCACCTGTAAATGCAGCAGAAGATGGCCTAACTGCTTGGGCTGCTGCCAACCATGTGGGAGAACCAGATGAAGCTCTTGGCTTCTGGCTTCAGCTTGGCCAAGCCCCAGACACTGTAGCCTTGGAGGGAGTGACCAAGCTGATGGAAGATATCTCTCTTTCTAAACTTATTTCTTTTTTTAAGATTTTATTTATTTATTTGAGAGGTAGAGTTACAGTGAGAGGGAGAGACAGAGAGAAAGGTCTTCCTTCCGTTGGTTCACTCCCCAAACGGCCTCAATGACCAGAGTTGCACCAATCTGAAGCCAGGAGCTTCTTCCTGGACTTCCCACACTAGTGCAGGGGCCCAAGGACTTGGGCCATCTTCTTCTGTTCTCCCAGGCCATAGTGGAGAGCTGGATTGAAACAGCTGGGACTAGAACCGGCGCCCATATGGCACCACAGGCAGAGGATTAACCTGTGCCATTGCGCCTACCCCTCAACTTCTAACTCTACCTTTCACATAAATAAACAAATATTAAAGAATTAACATCCTTGAACCTCCATTTCCTTATTTTTAAGATGAAAAAATATAATATCTACACTGTCTATACATAATACTGATATGAGCACCAACATTTTAATGCAATAAAAGCAAAAATAATATTAATCCTTATGACAACTTTTGCCATATGAAATAGGTGCTGTTCTTATATATTGTATTTTCTTGCCTCCTGACAGGTTATTGTTTATATTTACATATCTACTCTTCCCTCCTCACATGACATAGGGAATTCTAAATTCATACACAGCTTTAGAAATGAACTACAGATACTGTAGATCACTCCAAATGTACAGTGTTTCTCTAGACATTCTCAGTGGATCTGGGATCTGGCTGGACCTACACATCTAACAATAAGGACTCACATTGCATCAGTGATATTCCTCTCACACTGAACAGGCAAACATATGTCCTAGCTGCAGTCGGTAGTAATTTGTGGGTGGGACACCCTGAAGAGAAAGGTGACACTAAGAAGGGCAGTATGGAGAGAATTCGGGGAAGTAGAGTGAGTACCAGATGCACACATTCCTTGCTGGATTCGCACATCTCTACTTACAGTTTGTGAATTATTTAACAAATAACGTCCTTAGTATTTTAGTAATTTTGATATTTGTGTTATTTGAAGACAAAAAGTTTAACTCATATATCTTGAAAAGTGATTAGGAAATAATCTTACAAAGAAGGCTTTATGGTATTAGATATTTCATAGAGAAGTACTTTCAGTCTTGGAAAAAAATCTAACATTACAGATATAAATGTCTGACTTCAAAATCATTTGGCTGTATGGCCATGGAGAATTCAGGAAATATTTAAAATATAACATTTTATGCCTATAGTTGGATGGGAGAAATAGGTTGAAATAGAAAGACAAATTAAACTTTGCCATTCAGCCCCTTGGAAGTTTATGCATTTATATGGATTTCTGCCTACAAACAATAATGCCCATTTGTATGTAGACAGTCTTGCATACTGCATCCAAAATAATAGAGTCTGTCTCTGAGGAACTCCTGTAATAGACCTGGAAGGATTCTGTAATTAACCCCAGACTAATTACCTTCACACCAAGCATCCCACTCTGGAGTTGGCATGTGGCTTTGCTGCCAAGAACCATGTTATAATAAGGTTGAAAGGAGCAATTTCTAACATTTTGCCCATGGTGTATAAACCCTTAATGGAGCCAAACACCAGTCATCCACAGAGCTATATGGAGAAAATCAAGGCAAGTGAAAACCTCCAAAGCTGTATTTTCAGCACTGCGTTAGCCTCACCTATTACAGGTTTGCCATCCAGTTGCATCATAAAATAAAAGAATCTGAGAAATTAAAGAGATGCATGACATGAAGACCAGACTGCTTTGTATTATGGGTTTAAAAAAAATACCCCTGAAAGACAACTGAACAATTTTCACTTAATACAGCCAATATTTTGGAAATCTGAGCAAAAAGCACAGGAGCCAAACAGACCAGGGTTAATGCTCATCTCTAACACTTATTATTTATATCCTCATAAGCTCCTAAAACTAAGCATTAGTTTCCTCTTTCAATATGGGTATTCATTTTATCTCATGACATTTTTTTGAAGAATTGTTTTATTTTATTTGAAAGAGTTACATATAGAGAGAAGGAGAGGCAGAGAAAGAGAAAGAGGTCTTCCATCCACCGGTTCACTTCCCAACTGGCCACAATGGCTGGAGCTGTGCTGATCTGAAGCCAGGAGCCAGCAGCTTCCTCAGGGTCTTCCAGGCAGATGCAGGGGCCCAGAGACTTGGGCCATATTCTACTGCTTTTTCAGGCCATAGCAGAAAGCTGGATAGGAAGTGGAGTAGCTGGGACTCGAACCAGTGCCCTTATGAGATGCAGGCACTGCAGGCGGCGTCTTTACCCGCTATGTCACAGAGCTGGCTCCTCACAACATTGTTTTGATAGAATACTTTGTTTTGAAAAATAGAGTATTCATTTTTCTTGCTTTGCCCCTTTGTTGTATGACATGTATAGATTTTATAAAATTCTACCATATATGAATCTGCAACTGGCCATCCTGTAAGATCTTCCCTCTGGTCCTCATGCTCTCTTCCTGAGACTTCACTGAACATGGTTGTTTTGTTTTGGAGACATTTTCTAATTCAGGAACATATTACATAAAACCTGGAAATAAGGCCTTTCACTTAAAATGTGTCTGAGATTGCAACCTCTTAGGAAAATTTCGTCCTAAAATTGTTTCAATACGTTGTCTTGTTGGAGTGGAAAAGACAGTGACTTTTAACTCGTAGCTTTTTGTATCCAAGTATCCAAAGTAAAGGTGGGATTAGGATATTTTATGCTTGCACTTTTATTTATTTATTTATTTATTTATTTATTTATTTATTTATTTTTGACAAGCAGAGTTAGAAAGTGAGAGAGAAAGAGAGAGAGAGAGAGAGAGAGAGAGGTCTTCCTTTTTCCATTGGTTCACCCCTTAAGTGGCCGCTAAGGCCAGTGCATTGCGTCAATCCAAAGCCAGGAGCCAGGTGCTTCCTCCTGGTCTCCCATGCGGGTGCAGGGCCCAAGGACCTGGGCCACCCTCCACTGCACTCCCGGGCCACTGCAAAGAGCTGGACTGGAAGAGGAGCAACTGGGACAGAATCTGGCACCCCAAACGGGACTAGAACCCAGGGTGCTGGCGCTGCAGGCAGAGGATTAGCCTAGTGAGCCACGGCGCTGGCCATCATTGCACTTTATAAAAAAAACTCTCATCGTCTCATAATTTCTGAGTTCTTTGTTTCTTGAGCATCTTTGTACACTCACAAGTCTATAACTAATGTATACATATTACACACACACACACACACACATATATATACATATATATGGCTTCTTCAACTAAATGCAGTATTTCAGATTTGTTCTAGCACAAGATGGAACATAATGCATCATGTTCTATCATCTGGATGCTTTACAGTTATGCGAGTAAATAAATGTGAATTTGCTAAGTAACTATCCCACATAGCCAATTAATAATGTTTATTTTATGAAAATCATCCAATCTTTTGTTTTTTTTTCCCCTGGATCCTGAGTTGAAATTGCAGTTCTTCTGACTTTATGGTCCTAGATATGCTGCTTAACTTTCAGGGCCCTGGTTTTCCACCTGTAATATTGGAATTACTCCCTCAAAGAATTGTCAGAGAAATAAATAAGATGGTATACATTAAGTGCCTTAAATTCTGCACACACTAGCAGGTTGACAAATGTTGCTTCCTTTATAGCTCTCGCCTCCCTTCTCCATTCCTAATCATGTAAGTGGAAGCATGGGTGAGTGACACAGAGTTGGTGCCCATAGCTTAAGAGAGAAGAGATCAAGATTGTGAAGGATCTGCGATTTTTGTAACCCCTGGCAATAACTTCAATGCGGAGTCTAGCACCTGCTGAAAGTCAGCATCAGAGGACCGTGGAGATTCCAGGCAGTGGCAGGGGAAGAGAACTCATTGGCTTGTTATAGTACAGGCTCTTGGTGTCCAAAGCAAAACCAAACATCTCCCTCCTTGCCCCTTACACCCCACACACATAATTTTCCAAATCTTCAAAGTTGTTTGAGTGGGCATGTGAAACAGAAAGTGGTTCCTTTGTTTCTAGAGGGAATTAGAAGTGTTCTGTTTCACAAGGGTGGTTTCCTGAGTTTTGGGGTTTAATCCCCAATTTTCCATGACAAAGTGGGAAGGATGTAAAGCTTTCTCAATAATTCTATGCCTTTTAGTCTGTGCCTGATGAGAAAGGTCAGCTGTGTTCATTATCCTCTCATCACATTGCTGCTGTGCTGAAAAACTCCATCTAAAATAGCCGACCTGAGAAAAAGGACTTTCCTGTGGAGAAAGTGTTTTCCTTTTTTCATATTAATTAGCTCCACTTTGGGTAGGGTGATTGGGAGAACTAGGAACATTATTTAAAGCTCCAGGGAGGGACAGACTTTGGCCTATTACAACACATCGAATCAAATCAAGTGAATCAATTTAAACTGAACACAGACCATATTATGTGAAATGTACTTTAATTGGTAGAGAATATATGGTGTGCTTTAAAAATCACATTTTAATGATCCCAGGGTGCTAAAACACTCACTGGAGCTTGAAATTTGTTCATCCACTAACTCAAACTATTTATTGAGTAGCTACTATTCTGGGCAATTTAACTCAATAGAATGTTACGGATGCTGGTGTTAAAAAAACTTAGATTTGATTTCCTTTTTCAACATTTTCTAGCCAATGTTTTTTGTAACTCAATTACGTTATCTGAACTATCCTTTGTAAAATGGATAAAATTGATAAAATGTTTTTATCAAGTTAATATGACAAGTATCTCATTGGAGATAATATGACAAATAGAAGATACTCAATAAATGGAATAGTAGATACTCCATAAATACTAGGGGATAGTATGACAAATAGTAGGTACATAATAAATTCTGTTGATTTAAAAATACCAAAAACACCTCAGAACTTTCCTAAAGAAATTTTTTTCCTGAAGTTTCAAAATCTGTTAACATAAATCAACCAAATACTAGCAGCAATTAATTGCTAATGAATTAATGTTTCATAAATCTTGAGTGTTCAGTATACATTTAATCCCAAATACACAATGTACTCATCTATGTTTGCAGCATACTAAAAATACTAAGATAGTTTTAAAAAATAATAGAATTACCTTCTTTCTATTCAAACTATAAAACTGATTCTTCTGCTATTGTTCTAGTTAGCTATATAGTATGAACTTATCTTCCCAAGTTCTCCAACAATCACTGATGTATAAATTAAGGATGCTACAGTATAAAAGAAACATTTTGATTATCTTATGACAATGAAATAAATTAGAAGCATATCAGTAAATCATGGTATATTGATATGGGAGTATTTTGCATTATCATAGAAATAATAATTATTATGTAGAAAAGCAGCTCCTTTAAAATCAAAGTATGAAATGCATCTAGCCCTACATATTTCCCAGCATTCTTTTCTGCTTTGTTTCTTATCTGATTTTCTTCAACTGTCCTCCTGCCTTAGCCAGTAGGCAGCCAACTTTTGGATTGGCTTGATTGCTCGACAGGAACTGTACTCTCACGGCCAGTGATTGGTTTAGGAGTAGCTATTTGACCTGGTTCTAGCCAAAGAGCTATAATGGAAATCTGATGGGGGCTTTTATGGAAAATAGCCTTGTTCTTAAGACAGAACAGCAAGAGGAGGTGGACTCTGTGCTTCTGAGGACATTGCCTTATCCTGTATGTGACACCTACTGCAGCCTTCTTGCAACCAGAGAATTAAATTGTCAATAAATCTGGTTGTTTGTAGAGATTAAAAACACCTGAGACTTTGGCTGTTCTGATGACTTTTTTTGCTTTTTTGGTAAGAATATTTTTATCGCTCTGTTGGTTTGTTATATTGAATAAGCTGACATTAAACAAATCCTCACTGTGTGGTCTTGCTGATATATGAGAAAACTGGCCTTATAGTAAAAGTCTAAACCAGTTTCAATTAGGTTTCCTGTTTCTTTTAGTTGAAAGCATTCTAAGATTGTACTTTATAGACAATGATTGGGAAAAATATATATGAAAAATGATTCTTTAAAAAATTGTTAAAATATCCTTATATTGTTGAACCATCTTTTCAAGAGAATGACAATAGCAGATTCATTCCAGATATGGATGAAAACGCTCTGTTAATGGCTTGAAATTTCTATTCTACTTGTGAATATGCTATAGAACATGTGGTGATTGTCTATGTTGTCAAACCATTTGTCTGAAAAATACCAAATAAGAACAAAATCACCCAGGACAGAAAAACACATATCTAGACTCCTATCTTCTGTAATATGTAAATACTAAAAAGTTTGTGTAACGTGTAATTACAAATATGTTTTGTTTGATGCAAAACAATATTGATATCTATTTATAGTTTAAAAACTAATATGTATTTCCCATGTATTATGAAAAAATTGCACCAAAATAAATTCAAACTTCCAATTCCATTCTTCCACAAATTTTTGAAGCCAATTTGTACATTTAAAATTGCTCCTTCAGGTAAGCATGGAATATCTGGAAGAGGGAAAAAACAAAACAAAACAACAACAAAAACTAGAAACAGTAGAATTTCAGCTTCTCAAGTCAACTCACAATTCAGTTGACCCTGGCTCAAGGTCATTTTCCACCCTAATCTGCATCCTGTCTCTGGTTCAACCTATGATTCTTTTTTGAAGAATTTGCCCCTTTCTCATGCTATTCTCCCTTTCTTGGTGTTTGGGCAGCCTTGAGTCTAATACACATTTCCCCATGGCCACTATTTCTTTGTTCAGTTTGATGCAACAGACCTTGTGTTAGTATATGGTTGCTGACTTCTATGGGTCAGGACTCCAGACACACCATAGCTGAGTCCTCTGGTCAGGTCTCACAGGCTGAAATCAAAGTGTTGGCAGGACTACCTTCCTTTGCGGACCTCTTTTAATATCATTTAGTTGCTTGCAGAGTTTAGTTCCTTGAGGTTGGAGGACTGATGTCCTGCTTCTTGTTGGTTGTCAGATTTTGCTCTCAGCAAGTAGGGGGTAGCCACAGTTCCTTGAGGCATATTAAGTTTTTATGAGGCAGCATCTTACTTATTCAAAACATCAGGAGGATATTCTGGCTGTGACTGCTAAACTGTCTTATAAGACATAACACAGCTAGATGAATGGCTATCCTTTTGGCTTTGCCATTGTCTTTTGATGAGAAGCAAATTATAGGTTCTACCTGTACTGAAGGCGTGAGGGGTTGTGCACAATGTGAATCTCAGGGGCTGCCTGAGGGTGCTTGCTTTCCACTTTTTATACTACTGTTACTCAAGTTATTTAGTGAGAATACCAGGGTGCAGAGACTCTACTTGCCACATGGCGGTGATAAGACAACCTAGAGTCAGACGAATCTGGATACAAATTCCAGTTAGTTCCCTTCTCTATGACTTAACATCCTCATTTGTAAAATGTCAAATATTTCCGGCTAAGTTTTTAAGTGTGATGAAATTAAATTAGATAACACAAAAGAAAAAGTTTTAATACAGTACTTGATGCATTGTAGAAACTCAAAATCAACATATAACGAAATAAAGGGCTGCAGTTTGTGTGCACATATTTTAAACCTAAGTGTTCTTAAAAAGCAAGCACATATTATTATACCATTTTCATATTTAAAGCACTTCAAAGTGTCCTATTCCTTTTAAAATAAATCCTTACCATGACCTAACAGGGTTTACATACATTCCTTGCTAACTTTGTTTCTTTCCACACTCTTGCCCAGACTCTATGCTTTCTTTCAATTTCTCAAAGACTTCTTTTTTCAAGGTGGGCATTTGGCCTAGTGGTAAAGATGATTTTTAAAATACTGTACTTCTGATTGGAGTGCCTGGGTTTCTGTCAGTCGCTGTGATTTCAGCTTCTAACTAACACAAATCTTTGGATGCAGCAGGTATTGGCTAAAGTAATCAGGTCCCTGCCACACATACGGGAGACCAGGATTAAGTTTCCAGCTCCAAGTTTCAACCTGGCCCAAACCCAGATGCTGCAGGCATTTGGGTAGTGAATCAGCGGACAAGACCTCTCTCCCTCTCCCTCTTCCTCTCCCCTTCCCTCCATATCTCTCTCCATTTCAAATGAATAAATAAATTAACAATTTTTAAAAAGACTGCTCTTCTCATGTTGGTCTTTTGTAGGAGCTCTCCTCCTGCCTAGTACTCCCCTTTAAACTTAAATTTTGGTGATTACTAATTTTTTAACAACTTTAATAATCTGCTTTTACAGAGCAGACTAGAGGTTGCTTTTCTAAGAACATACCTAAGTAGAAAGAGTGACTCAGGATTTGAATCCATGACTATCTGATTCTTAAACTCATTCTCTTTCCTGATGAGATCACTACCCTAAATATGACTCCTCCCCACCAAAAAAATTGCCCTTCTTTCTGTATTTATTTATGTGGGAAGTATTTAAGGAAGCTTAATAAGTGAGTCTCAACATTTCAAATCTTTGAATGTAACTGATCTACTGTATCTATTGATCTCTTACAAGTACCTGTCTCAAAATAAATTAAATCATTCTGGCCTAAAGAAGGACCTTTTTCTTTTTCTTTTTTTTTCTTTTTTTCTTTTTTTTTTTTTTTTTTTTTTTTTTGACAGGCAGAGTAGACAGTGAGAGAGAGAGACAGAGAGAAAGGTCTTCCTTTTGCCATTGGTTCAGCCTCCAAAGGCCACCGCGGCTGGCGCACCATGCTGATCTGAAACCAGGAGCCAGCTACTTTTCCTGGTCTCCCATGCGTGTGCAGGGCCCAAGCACTTGGGCCATCCTCCACTGCACTCCCTGGCCACAGCAGAGAGCTGGCCTGGAAGAGGGGCAACTGGGACAGAATTCGGCACCCTGGCCAGGACTAGAACCCAGTGTGCCAGCGCCACAGGCAGAGGATTGAGCCACGGCACCAGCCAGGACCTTTTTCACTACCGTGCAATATCTGGATATGCCTTTAAAATAGTGTCTAATAAAATACGCTAATTAGATTTCTTTTCCTGAGTATTTATATAACTCTTTCCAGTGTGACTAGGAGGGGAGGTATAGTGAGGACACTGATTAGGCCAGACAATGGAGATAATGACCCAGAACCATGTCTCAGTTGCTCATTACCTTGTATTTATTATCTTATTCAAAGAAGCATTTTATTCCATTGTGATGAGGTAACGATGATAAAATCCTAAATTCTCCTCATGTATTTTAAAGTCAGAGTGCCTGGGTTACAGTTCTGACTTCCTTACTCATTACAGGGTGGCCTTGGGCAAGTTAACGCCAGCTATCTGTGTCTCAGTTGCCTCATTTGCACTAAGGGAATATTAATGGTACACACCTCACAATGTTGCTATGAAGATTAATAGGCTACTTTTAGAGACCATTTGGTTTGCAAACCAATTATATTGAAATAAATTTGAATAAAAACACATAGATGTGACAGAAGACAGTTTTCAAACATAATTATGATCAAATCCTCAAGGATTTGCAAATCTTGTTGGGGGAAATGAGGCAATGAAATTAATTTTAATAATAGCAGAAAATATAAAATCCCAGGCCTCAGGCTAGTAAGTAACAGGAATTTTTATTGTGTTCAGAGCTGACAGACACCATTTTATATGTTATCTCATTTAATTCTCTTTTCTGAGAGCCATATATATATTACTAGGAGTATTTTGTTGGAGCAACTAAGTTCAGAAGATGACAGACTAAAAAATTACCGGTTGTAAGTGGCTGAACTAAAACCTGAACCTGAGATTTCAAGATGCAGTTCATTCATTCATCTATTTACTTACTCACCCATTTAATTCATTATAGCTTATTTTTGTTCCATGTGTGTTTTACACAGTAATCAGATTGAAATCCATAACTTCCTAAAAGTGAAGATACTGCTAAGACCAGCATTCCTGAAGATGATTTTAGGTCTTAGTTGGGGAAAAAGAATAATGATGTGGGGTTTGTGTTAACAAGCAATTAGGTTGGGCAGAGACCAGGCTCCCTTTTATACAAGGAGACTCACTGATTTTACGAACTTTCCTTTTCTTCCCCTGTTGAGCCACATTCACTAAAACTCTATAGGAATACATCTTCCTCCTATTGGAAGGGGCGAGCACATGATTTCCAAATAATCCCAGTGAGCATGCCTTCCATGTCATTCTGAACAAATCAATCCAGCTCACATAAAGACACAATAGACTTCTGAAAGAAATGTGGTAACCTCCCTGTGGAACCTACTGAGAACACTCCCACTGTATCTCAGCCATTTTAATTTCTTGTTCATTATCATCATCATCATCATATCACTCATATTAGAGCAAAAGGAAGGAAAAATGCTATGAAAAACTTAATTGTTCACCGTTTAAAATTACTATACACCTAGTTTTAAACAGACAGCAAATGTGCTATTAGAATACTATTCTTAAATTGCTTTTTTCATATGTTCATATTATTAACATCTTTTACTGCTGAACCACAGTGCATATTCAGCACTACTACTTTATGGTTGTGAATTAGTCCATGGAATGGAAAGGGTATTAATGGATTTTTCACAAATGATATTTCTTTTTGTTCTTGGGTTCTTTTTTTCTTTTTTTTTTTTTTTTTTTTTTTTTTTGGCTCTTTCATCCGTCCCTCTCTCTGCCTCACTCCCTACCTCTCTTGGCTTCAACAGAGAGAAATGGATGGACTATCTTTCCTACGCTAGGTTCACAGACAGGTGAACCAGAAATACTGAAGGGGAATGAAAAGGACAAGATCCCTGGAACAAAAGGATCTTTGTTCTCTTTCTGATGACTGAACAACACTTTTAGACAAACTAACTTGGCGTCCTTGATATTCTTCTGCATGTGTGACTTTTAGTTCATCTTTCCAATCCTTCAACCTTGACAAGAGTGTTCCCCCATGGTACCTCTGCCTCCTCTTCATCATGTATGTCTCTGCATCTCCTTACTTGGCTTCTTTCTTATTTATATTTATTTCTATATTCTGCATAAATCTGATTACAAGACATATTCTTATTTTCTATGAGAGAATTCTTATATTCAGTCAGAAAGACATTTAAAAAGTCTATGACTAAATTGATCTCTATATCTTTTACTCTAGATAGAATACATTTTTGAATTATGCATGTTGCTTTCTTAAAAAAATGTGATTTTCATAGTTTTGCACACCTGACTAATTAACTGCCCTCCAGTTGTATCCAACATATCCTGATATAGTGGAGAGGCTAAACAAAATGGCAGATGTTCTAAATTATAACAGAACACATGTAGATAAACAGAAAATATGTATAGACACTAAACTACATGATATGACACTTAGTCTTTTTTCAGCAATGTAAAATCTGCATAATTTTGTCATAATCAAAACTAAAAACAAAGGAACAATCATATCTTGGATTTTTCATCCTCTGTTTACCTTTCTGTTCCTCACACAATGACAAGTTCTCATTGGTCCTCTAAACCCTTTCTTACTTTTCTAGATTGACTGTGTAACTTCCCTTTATACACATGCATTTAAGAAAGAAAAGGGAAATGGTATGGAGAGACAGAGACAGAGAGAGAAGGAACTGTAATTGAAAAAATTAAAGAAAGCAAACAAATTAGATCAAAAAGCCAAAAGTTTGCTCTATAGCTCTAGGTGTATCCCTATCACATCTGTTTTCAGAAATAATTTTTTATACCATCCTAATTTGTATATTGACATGTACAAGGAGTCTTAAAAAGTTCCAGAAAAATCATATGAATAAAATTACACATGATTTCAAAAAATTTATGCCAAAACAAACTGATCTGTTGATTCTGATTTTTTCATGATTTTTGAGCTACTCTCATATAATTACTTTGTACTAGGGAGGAGCAAGAGAGGGATTGTAGGATTTACAAGTTGTCTAGGGGTGTAGAAAGCTTCTTAATATTGCAAATATGGAATCAAGTTTTTGCTAACAGCCTGATTAAAATTAAAAGAAAAGTTTGATTACTTGAGAAAAGTAAAAGCAATTAAGGAGAAAGAAACAGCAAAACTGATGTCAGAGTGGAATCAAAAAATTAGCGGAGTAAGATGCTCTAGTGACCAGGGCACCACGGAGACACCAGTGTGAACAGTTACACGTACATACACATCAAATCACTTCACAAGAGCTGGGAACCAGGTGGGAGAGCAGAGTGCCTTGTCTTGTTATAATCATAAGAAAAGTCAAAAAGCAGTTACTTATGTTATCCCTCCTCCAGCTCTGTTGAATTTGGTGTGGAGAGATGTCTCTTGCTTGGGAGAGAAAGAAAGAATTAAATCCTAATTCCAAGCCCATCATCGAAAAAAAAAAATCAGTGAGACTGTGCCCTCCTGCCTTGGCTCCCCGGCTCAGACCTAAGCAGTGGAAATTTGCAGCTTCCCCAGCCCGGTGAACTCTGCCACCTTTCCTCCAAGCACCAGCAAGAAGTAAAACTCCAGCTGCATGCAGAGGCTGAGAAGCAGCTTACGACTGCACTTCAGAACTCAGAGCCCAGTGTACTGAACAGACAGGGCACCTGATAGAGCCCAAAGGCCTTTAGCCCCCAGCCAGTGTTCACAGTCAGAACTTCTAGATTTCCCTGGCGTCAGAAGGAAATCAATGCCACAGGAGATGGGAATAATTCTGGTACATGTCATTGCTTCTCTCCACTGGGCTGATGGACACCCCTGGGGACTTTTTTTTTTTTTTTTTTTTTTTTTTTTTTTGACAGGCAGAGTGGACAGTGAGAGAGAGAGACAGAGAGAAAGGTCTTCCTTTGCCGTTGGTTCACCCTCCAATGGCCGCCGCGGCCGGCGCGCTGCGGCCGGCGCACCGCACCGATCCGATGGCAGGAGCCAGGAGCCGGGTGCTTTTCCTGGTCTCCCATGGGGTGCAGGGCCCAAGCACCTGGGCCATCCTCCACTGCACTCCCTGGCTACAGCAGAGGGCTGGCCTGGAAGAGGGGCAACCGGGACAGAATCCGGCGCCCCGACCGGGACTAGAACCCGGTGTGCCGGCGCCGCTAGGCGGAGGATTAGCCTAGTGAGCCGCGGCGCCGGCTCCCCTGGGGACTTTTTAAGAACTTCTGACAACATATGTTAGTGGTTGGGGCTCAGTCTGAGTGGCCAGAGGACTGACTTTATCACTCTTCTCCAACTTTAGCTAGACAGCAATGTGGCCATGGGACTTTGTCTTAGGACCCAGTGCTGGGCTGGTAAAGCCCAATAATGGGAATATGCTAATGATTTCCATCCAGAGGTAAGCGCTTTTGGACAGAATATCTGGACATTGCTCAGAATTTTGCAGAGATCTGTACCCTTGTAAGACAGACTTGTATTGGAGTGTATCACCACCAACTTCTTGCAGGCTGGGTATGTTCCCTCAAATTGCCCCAGGCCTGGTGATCGAGACTCATAGGTGGCTCATGTAGGCCTTGACCTGAGTGAGAAGCTGAAGGTCTCTCTCCTCCTACAACCTTGGGCAGATAGCAAGGAATCATAGGATGGTTTTAGGGCCCAGGGCCAAACAGCGCATTGAGCAGATCTTAACAGTTCTGTTCATAGGACAATACATGAAGACATAGGCTCTGGACTTACTTCAGTGCCCAGTGGTGTTCTCTGGTCCCAGTTGAGAAGTCTTTCACCCAAGTCAACAATACCATTGACTGATATGTTTGGTATTGGGCAGTGAGACCATGCAAGCATCAGACAGGCCATAGCATGGTGAACTTGGGTTGCAGCTGTAGACTGCATAGTTCTTTTTAACTTGTAGGTTCTGGATGTAATCTAGCTTCATGGTACTATAGGACACAGGACAAAGAGGCTGAGCCTACAACAGGACCAGGAAGAGGGTTGTATGGACAGATTACTTCTTTTTGGTCACTTCCCTAGTTCAGTCTAAACAATATTAACAACTACAGATTTGGGACAAAGTTGAGTTTGGGAAATACCATAAAACTGAATCAGTGAAAATATGTGAACAGCAGACCTGGTAAGAACAGTGACTTAGGTTGCCATCTAATGCTTAAGTAATAGAAGTATCCATAGGGTCAGAGAAAATAGACTGTTCAAAAACACTAGAAGGACTGGAACAAATGCAGCCAATCCTTCAATGCAAGTGACATTGCATACCAAAAAACATCAAGAAGTTCCAAGGAATCATGACTTCACCTAAAGAGCAAAATAAGAAACCGGAAACTAACCATCCAGAAGCTGAAATTTCCAAATGCTAAGATGAAGATTCCAAAGTATATGTTTTAGGCCAGCGCCACGACTCACTAGGCTAATCCTCTGCCTTGCGGCACCGGCACACCGGGTTCTAGTCCCGGTCGGGGCGCCGGATTCTGTCCTGGTTGCCCCTCTTCCAGGCCAGCTCTCTGCTGTGGCCAGGAAGTGCAGTGGAGGATGGCCCAAGTGCTTGGGCCCTGCACCCCATGGGAGACCAGGATAAGTACCTGGCTCCTGTCATCGGATCAGCGCGGTGCGCCGGCCACAGTGTGCCGGCCGCGGCGGCCATTGGAGGGTGAACCAATGGCAAAAGGAAGACTTTCTCTATGTCTCTCTCTCTCTCTCACTGTCCACTCTGCCTGTCAAAAAAAAAAAAAAAAAAAGAAAAGAAAAAAAGAAAAAAAGAGGTTTAATTAAATTCAAGAGGATACAAAGAAGTGACTCAACATTCTGAGAGATTTGATAAAGATTTGACAATGATACCTGGTTTTACCACCTTTATTCAACATAGCACTGGAAGTCTTCACTAGAGCAATGAGGCAAGAAAAAGAAATAAAGGATGGATAATTGGAAAAGAGAGAGTCAAATTGTCTCTAAAATCTTTTAGAAGTAATAAATTCAGCAAACTTACAGAATACTAGGTCAGTGTAAAACAATCAGTAGTGTCAATGTACACCAGTAGTAAAGAGGATCAAGAAAGCAACCCCATGTCTGACGGCTATCAAAGAAAAATGTGGGGATAAATCTAACTAAAGAGGGGAAAGACCTCTGCAATGAAAACCATGTATCACTGATGAAAGAAACTGAAGAGGACACAGGAAATGGAAAGACATTCTGTGTTCATGGATTGGAAGAATCATTATCATTAAAATGTGCATAGTACCCAGAGCAATTTATATATTCAATATAGCCCCTATCAAAATTTCAAAGTCATTTTTCACAGAACTAGGGGAAAAAAAAAAACCTACTAATTTTGTATGGAGACACAAAAAAACTACAATCAACTGATCTTTGACATTGGTGCTAAGGACATGCACTGTGAAAAGGATAATGTTTTTTAAAAAATCATGCTGGAAAATTGGGTATCTATACGATAAAGAATGAAACTAAACCCCTATTTCTTACAATGCATAGAAGTCAGTTCAAAATGGACGAAATACTTAAATGTGAGACCAGAAACTTTCAAATGACTGAAGGAAATCTAGGGAAAACTCTACAGGACATTGATGGATTTCCCATACCAGACCCCAAAAGTCTAGGAAATAAAAGAAAACACAGACAAATGGGATTTCATCAAACTCTGTAAGTCTAGCACTGCAAAGGAAAAAATCAACAAAGACAACCTCCAGAATGTATAAGTAACTCAAATGAATCAATAGCAAAACAAATAACCCAATTAAAGATGGGCAGATCTAAACAGATGTTTCTCAAAGGAAGATATACGAATTTCAAACAGATACAATGAAAATGCTTAACATCACTAATCATCAAAGAAATGCAAATCAAAACCACAATGAGCAACCGCCTCAACTGCAATAAGATGAGCTTTTATAACAGAGACTGGTACAGACGTAACTTGGCCATCACCTTCTTCATGGGCAGAGTGGCCCTGCAGAGCACCTGGAACGTGCCAAGATGGAGACAGAAGATGAGCACTTAGGACCCCACCCAGACCTAGGCTGACCCGCAGTGGCCAGTGTCCGTGGGGAGTGGACGGCAGCAGGAGCTCATTTTGTGAGCCTAAAAACTGTGAGTGACCCAGGTTCCACGGCTTCCCGGGGAGCCCTCGGCCTGCGTCTCTGGGCCACCTGGCTCCCTCCTGTCTGTGGATCTCATCCTGCAGTGCTGTTGGGTGAAGCCCAAGTAATGTGTGCATGTTTCCTCTGTTTTGAATTCTATCAGATCAAAATGGAATAATATACAAATACTAATAACGTTTTACTTGAAAAAAAAATGAGCTTTTATCAAAATGACAAAAGAGTACTACTGTTGGTGAGGATATGGAGAAAATGGGACCCTTACAACCCTGTTGGTGGGAAAGTACATTAGTAGAACCATTGTGGAAAACAGTATGCATGGTCTTCAAAAAATGAAAAATAGGACTGCTGTATGATCCAGCAATCCCATTCCTGGGTAGATATCCAAAGGAAATGACATCCATCTATCAGATGTACTTCATGTTTATTAAAGCACTATTCACAATTGCCAAGAGCTGGGACCAAACCACATGTCCCTCTGCTGATGAATGGCTAAAGAAATGTGGTATGTAAACACAATGAATATTCCTTAGCCACAAAAGGATGAAATTTTGCCATTTGCAACAACATGGGTGGAACTGGAGGTCATTATGGTGGGTGAAATAAGCAAAGCACAGAAAGGCATATCTCACATGATCTCACTCGTACATGGAATCTAAAAAACACTGATCTCATAGAAGTTAAATATGTACTGGTGGTTACCAGAGGCTGGGGAGGGCTTTGGTTGGAGGTGCTAAGGAAAGAATGATTAGTAGGTAGAAGTCTACAGCTAGAAAGGAAGAAGAAATGCTGGGGTTCTATTGTGCAGTATTATGACTATAGATAATACTAATGTACTACATATATTTCTATTTAAAATAATCTTGAAGATAGGATGATTTCACCAAGAGAAATGTTAAATATTTCAAAGAATAATTATATTTACCCTGGTTGAATATTATACAATGTGTCCATGTAATCTAAGTCATATAATAACATATAAACATGTGCATGCCTATTAAATTTTTTACCTAAAATAATTTTAAAAACAGTGATGCAAACTATACCAACATCCTAAGGGATATTCTATATATTTGTAATTTTCAATAGTAAGATTCATGAACTTTTGACAATATCATAATTATAGAGAATACATTACTCAAACCCTAGAGGATAATAAATTCTAAGTGATTACTATTGTTAGACACTTCTTGTGAATTCATACCACATCTAGTAAGATATAGACTATACTAATAATTCTCCCAATTTCAAAGAACTTACAAACATCACTAAGGACCATTCATGAATTTCTTGTTCTAGAAATTTGTTTGCATTTTAGCTTCTTATTTTCTCCTGCTGCTATTTAGGACCTTCTCTTTGCCTTTGATTTTTGACAGATGGTTATAATCTGTTTTTGTGCAGTCTTATTCGAACTGAATCTGATTGGAGTCCTTTAACATTCATGTACCTGGATGTTTATCTTTCTACAGATCTGGAATGTTTTCTACGTTTATTTGTTTCAATCTGCTTCCCACCTCCACTTACTCTTTACTTCTTAAACTCCTATAACTCAATATTCGGTGTTTTGGTGCATCCCATAAATTCTGTAAGTTTTCTTCATTCCTTTTCATTCTTTCTTGTCCTGACTCTATGTTTTGCAATAACTCATCTTTGAGTTCACAGAGTGTTCCTTCTGCTTGATTAATTATGTAGTTGCTACCCTTTTGATTTTGCATCTCATTCATTGTAGTTTTTACTTCATAATTTCTGTTTGAGCTCTTTTAAAATAATAAGGCCATATTTATTTCTGACTTCATATCCCAGACTCTCATACCTAGCTGCAATAAGGGAATAGTTTTCAACACTAAAGAAGTCACTATAGGATCAAATAACTATTGCAACACTTCAGTCTGGAACATCTACAGATTTTTTTTTTTAAAGATTCTCCCAAGCTGATCATTAACTAATGAATTCTATGTGTTAGAGAGTACATACTATAATTTATTAATGGAATCTTTGAAGCAATGATCAATAACAGCACTTCTCAAAACTCCCCATTCACTTGTATCAGCAACATCTAGGGTCTTGTTAAAAGTGAAAATTCCTGGGCTCCTTTCCAGGGGTACTGAATCAGAAATTCTGAAGGTGGGACCCAGAATATATATCTAACAACTCTTCCAGTTCTAATAATGTATGCTAAAGTTTAAAGTCGAAGGTCTAAAGTTTAAAAATTAGTGACTGTATAAAATTAGTGACTGTACTATACCATAGTGCTCAGGTGAGAACCCATTTATTCAAGAGTCCTTACTATTGACACATCACTATACATAGCTAGACTTAAAGGAGGATGTAGGACATTTCCATAACAATATGGCAATAGTTCTGACAGCAAAATATGTAGAATCTAATTGGGAATGCTATCATCTGCATCTTCATCTATCAGTGCTACTTTAACAAAATATCTGACAATAGCTAATTTATAAAGGACAGAAATGTATCTTCTCACAGTTCTGGAGACAAACAAGTCAAAGGATCAGATGACAGTCTCTGCTGAGGGTCTTCTTGCTGAGTCTGCTTATGGGGAGGCGCAGTGTATCCTCACATGGCAGAAAGTGGAAGAACAATTAGGCTAAAGAGGTCACAGGAGTGCTTTCATAATGGCATCAGTTGCACATGGGAGGTAGAGCTCTCCTGTCCTCACCACCTGTCAGAGGTGTCACCTCCTAATATCCCCAACCCAGCAGCCAAACTTAAATGTGATTTTTTGAGGGCAGAAAACGTTCAAACCATGGCAGGGCTAATGGACAAGCAAATGCTTGTTTGTTTATTTTCCTTTTTGCCCTCCTGTCAGATAGAGACCCAGCTGAGAAGAACCATTCATGAGACAGAGAGCTAGTACCAGAGGGTAGCTAACCTGCTACTACCTTGACTGTGGACTTCCCAGTCTCTGGAAGTGTGACTAATATGTTGCTTATAAATTATCCTGTAAATTATTTTGTTTATAAACTACCTAGGGTAAGCTATTTATTACAGTTATTCACATATAAGAGAGGAAGATAAGGCTATTATACAGGATAATCCCCAAACTCGGATGCATTTAATAAAAATACGTACTAGAACCCCTTATCACATTAATGTTGTAACAGAAGTCCAAAGAAATGAGGTAAAATTCTGTGGGAATGGAGTGATTGGGCAATTCCTCTTGAAAAAGAAAAACAAATAGGATTAGAAATAGATAACTGTGGAGTTACATCCCATGACTGCCTCTTAGTTGCCAAGCAACCCTGAGTAAGTTAAACCTTCACGTTGCTCCTCACGCTCCTCATATAATACGGGGATTACATAGTGTACACAGCAATGAGGATGATCATGGCAAGGTAAATGACAGATGAAAACAATATCATTTTATACATTTTGGGATTTAATAATGTAAGATGGACAAAACATTTCAGAGGGGGCCTGATTTGAAGACTGTGCTCAATGCATTCAAATTTCTTTCACTCTCTTTGTACCATAATGAATTCCTCTTATTCTGCAATTATTCCTTGCCATAACTGTTAAGAAAAAAAAGACTTCTTTTACTTTATCTCAAGCAACATTTATGAGGTAGGTATCTCATTTCAATTTTTGACAGAGATTATCTATAAAAGAAAGAAAGAAAATAATGTTCCAAGCAAAATGATTTCATAGGCATAATAATGTCATCAAATGAAGTTAGTAATCCCTGATGTCTTTACTGGCTATTGCTAATGCTGAAGTCCTTTGTCTGCAAAACTCAGCATAATACCTAGTACAGAGTAGATTCTCAGCATATATCTACATGAATAAAAGACAAATACATGGACAATAAATTTAAATTTTTATATTATTGCACCCAATTTTTTATATATACTTAACAAAGGGTGTAGAATTGCAGCGAATAATCTGCAGAAAGAGTTTCTGAGAACTGCTAAAGCAATCCTTATGAAGTACTACAAGGTATACATACAAAGTTGTGAGCCTACAGAACAGCAAATTGTAATGAGCAGTCTGTGCCATAGCCAGCTGCTTTTAGAAAAGCAAGGTTTAGGCTCCAGGAGCAGGAACACCACTGATAACATCTATCTAGAAATTTACAGTATTCAAAGCAATAATATGCACACTATTTCATATAATCTTTGCATGTACCCTATGAGATAGATAGAGATTTATCCTTTGTTTAAATGAGAATTGTGGAGGTGATAAAGCTCCCATTTAATAATTCTGAAAGGAGGGCTCCTACCAAACAGGCAGTACAGTGATATTTCCTCTGTAGTCTGCTGTCCCCTAGGATTTAAATTGTTGGACCACAGTGTGTGCCTCATTTTCTTCTTTCTTATCTTTGTCCTCAGCATCTTGAGAGGCTTTGTCAACTCTACAGAATGTTCTAACTTCGCTAGACTGCTGTCTCCTATGCCACCAAAACAGGAACACCATCAAACAGCAACAGACACAAAGGTTAATCATATCCTCTTTCTTCTTTGGCTACAGTGAAGGAAATAGGAAGGAAAAGGATAGAAAAAAAAAAAAAAGAGGTGACTCTTAGGTAATGAGGGACATGCAGGAGAGAGAAAATGAAGACTTAGGATCCTGCAGACATCTTTGGCACATTTCTCCACTCTGTTGAGCATTTCTTTTGTATGTTCTAAATGATAAATTGATGTCTACCTTCTTTAAAATATTTTAAGTGAGAAATATTTTATTTATTAAAAATTTCCCCAGTATTGTTTTGAAGATGATGATGATAATTCAACTCCATACTTATAATACCTAAGACCTCAATTGATCTTCATAACAACATAGAAAGAACAAGGTTCAGAGGAAGGAAGAAGCTTCAAGGTTACATAGCTGAAAAGAAAGCACAACTGGACTCCAAAACCCCAGATTCCTTCCACAGTCTTATGCTATAATTGGTTCACAGGAACCCTGCCATTATAATGGATGTATATTCAATTAATCCATCTTCAGTGAGAAGTGATTTACATAAACGTAAAAAGAAACCACAAGGCAAGTCCTTCCATTTTATATTCAGTTGCATAGGTAGACAAATGTGTGATTTTATATCACGGAACAACCAATTTTCTACCATGAATGAAGTTGACATCAATTTCAAAGAAACAAAAGCAAGGGAGAAACAAATCAGGCTAGCCTGACAGTTTACAAAGTGAGAATTGGAACCAGAACCACATGTCTGCAGGCGGCTTTTGTGTCAGAAGACACTGTTTGGCTTACGGAGTTTCTTCAAGCTTGCTTTCAATTATGAGTTGATAATGACTACTACTTGAAAACAGTGTTTCATTTTCAAGCATATCTTGCCTCAAAGACTGACTCAGGTTCCCCCAAAGTGTCTGTTAATGAGAAATATCCCCTCTCGCATCTTCACAGAGGCAGAATGATGTCATAACGTGGCCTTTGGCATCGGGTAGAACAAATTTCAAACCAAATTCCAACTCTGACATTTCTTAGTGTTACCTCAGGCATCTCTTACACATTGGACACAATAATATTGGCCCTTAGGGTATTTTTGATGGTTGTATTTTTATTTAATATATAAAGAATAGATTTTATGAATTTCATAGATATGATCCCAAACTACAACAAAATTTTCTGCCCTCCCTCCTCCTTCCTTTCTTTCCTTTTACTAGAGTTATTTTTTCATTTTTTATTTTATTACCTTTTAAGTTTCAATTTAAATGTTTTTTCCTCCAGTGATTGAAATTATGTTTTAAAAATCCATGAGTAATACTTATTTGTGTGCTTTTTGCATTTATTATATGTTCTTACCTCATAATAAGTGCTCAATAAATATTGGTAGTAGTATAGAAATTTCAGCTGTTTGTTTCACTATAAGTCAAATGCAAATCTTGTTTATCTGTGTCAAGAAGTGATGTTGGCTAGAATGACTGAGTTTGGCAGAATCCAGCATGAGATAGCAGAATCTCTCATGACTGGTCCTTTCATCCCTGTTAGTGACTCTGTAGCTAGCTGATATTCACAATTCTATGGTCCTGGGGAAAGCTCTCAGCATTTCTTATGCCCTCTGTAAGACGGGGATAAGATAGCAAAGCATATCTTTCTACCATATAGAATTTATTATTACAATTATTATCTGAAAGGTGGAGAGAGAGGGAAGAAGGGAGGTAGGTAGAAGGAGGGAGGGAGGCAGCATGGAGCAGGGGAGAGAATAGAGACAGACAGGTGAAGATCTCCCATCTGTTGATTTATTCCTCAAATGCCTACAACAAGTGAGGCTTGGCCAGACTGAAGTTGGGAGATGGGGCAAGGACTCAACTCCTTGAGCCATCACCTGCAGCATTATAGGGTCTGCATTGGCAAGAAGCTGGCACTCAGTGCTGGAGCTACAACGAAGCCAAGTACTACAATGTGAGTCATGGTCATCTTCAGAGCTAGAACGAATGCCTGGCCCTATCATCTAAGATTTTGATGAACTCCAATATCATTTGTGAAAATGTCTGTAGTTTGAAATGTCATGCTGATGTAAAGAAGCAGTATTATTGTCACACCCTGCACTGATGGGCAGCTATGTTAATACATTACGAATAAACTGGTCAGGAATGCAGACGCCACACACTAGTTTCAGCTTAAAATACAGCACAAGATCGAATTGGAATGATTGAAATCATCATGCAATGATATTCTCTGGGCTTTTCTTGCTATTTGTTTGCTTTTTCACCTGGAAGTTAAGTGACTTTGTTAACTTCCCAAGTTTATATTATTTTCTTCATTCTCCTTCAGAAATGACAGAGTGTGAAAAAAATCCCATTCACACTATATTTCTGACTTGTTCAAACACAAGTATATTTTGGGCCAACTTGTTCTTTTGAGATTTTGGCTTCGATTCCTTGGCTCATGGAAGCGAAGAAATATTTCAGGTCTTGATGTCATGTTTGTCATTTTATTTGTTTGTTGAAATTTGCCTCTGAACTTTTTATCTCACTAATGGAACGAAAACATCCCAAGCTAGTATGCCCATCACTAATGATATTTCCATCAAAGCTCAGTCCACTTCAGTTCATTCCTCAAACCATGTGCTGAGTTTCTACTTTGCCCACTCTGTGCTGGTAGATAATGGGAGGAAATAGCAGGGCAGGTATTTGGCACAGTAGTTAAGACATTACTTGGGATGCCTGCTTTCCTCATCAAAATGTCTGGGTTTGAGCCCTGCTCCATTTCTGATTCCAGATAATATGTGCGCCCTGGAAGGCAGCAGGTGATGGTTCAATGTTCTTGGTCCCTGTTGATTAAGTTATGAGCTCCTGGCCTGGCTCAGGCCTAACAGATGAGGTTATTTGGGGGAGTGAATCAACAGATTCTCTCTCCACAAATACACACACACACAAAACTCTCTGCCATTCAAATAAAAAAATTAAAAAGCCTTTTTAAAAGGGAGAAGAAATGGCATGGTGTTTTCCAGTCTCCAGGTGCTCAGTGTTCAGCTGGGGAGCCACATGCTGAATTGGCACTACATGTGAGGAATCCTGTGATACAGCCATATTCAACAGCATAGGTGAGCATCAGGATGGCCACTTAGTCTGAGGAGGGGAAATAGCCTGGGAAGGCTTCCTGGGGAAGTAACACTCTTAAATATCAATGCACTTAAAATTAAACAAGATAAATTTCCCCAAATGACTAGCTAGTTGTATTCCTGAAAATGCTATTCTAGAATACAACTCATCTTTATCATTGCTCTCATTTGATACACTGATTGAATTAAGAGTCATTTATTTTATTTATTTCAAAGGCTAAAAGTAATTATTTACTAGCTGATCTGCTGGAAAATCTCAGAAGGCAACCCTGAGAGATGAATTTTGTAAATCAGCTGATTATTTATCATTAAGACTATTGAAAAGTGTTTGAAGATATCATTTCAGTTTCCAAGTACAAATGACTATCTTGTTTCACTCTTTCAAAACAAAAATGTCCTTTAGAAATTGTCTTAAGTGGGGCATATTTCTCAAGGTAAAATGTGCCATGTACCAAGTGGAAATATTGATTCAATCTGCTGTACTACTTCACAAACATCTTTATTTTTTTTTTCTTTTTTTAACAGGCTGAGAGACAGAGATCTCCCATCTGTTGACTCTCCAAATGCCCACATCAATCAGGGAGAAGCCAGGAACAGGGAATTCCATCCAGGTCTCCCAAGCAGGTGGCAGAGACCCAACTATTTAATCCATCACCTGCTGCCTCCCAAGGTGTGGATGAGCAGGAATCAGAAGTGGATCCTGGGCTTGATCCCAGGGACTTCACTATGGGATGTTGGTACCCCAGAAAATCTTTTAACCATGGCACCAAACATGTATCCCAACATTTTTTCTTTTGAAGTCATATATTTTTACCTTATCTTAGAGGAAAGAAAAAAAAATTTAAAATTTCAACTCCTTAATTTATAATTTAAGAAGTTTTGTTGGATCAAAAGAAAATAAAGAATGAACAGAAGCAAAGAGCGTAAAGGGCTTTAATATTTGAGTGATGGCACCGTATATGGAGAAGCCTTTCTCCGTGCTGCTGTGCAGCACAAGCATAAAAAGAAACCAGTGATTTGCTCAAGGTTGTTCAATGTGAGCCAGAAAAGATTGGGTATTTGAATGCAAGGCAGAACTGACATCTTTCTCTCCTAAAAAGGTATTTTTGTATGTGATTGGTTTCAATCCCAACAAGTAAACACAATCACATTTCATATATTTCAAGCACCAAGAAAGGCATAGTTGCTTTCCCTCAGGGGAGGTATGGGGGGCTTCAGGAGGAGAAATATTTACTCTTTCACAAAAACAAACATGCTACACAAAGTGAGGATTGTGGATACTGGGTTTGGTGTCCTTGGAAAACATACTGAGTGTGGGAAGATAGTAGACGGAGGTGGAGATGCACAGATTGTTGGGGTGCAGGATCTGAAGAGACAATCTCTGCCACTGCTCCCTGCACCCTCCTGGGCTCCTTACATTCACCACCTCCATGAACCCTTCCAGTTTCTCATCTCCCTTCCTAACTCTCCCGAGGAAATCCTATCTCCATTGTTCATATTTAGTGCCTGTGCAAGAAAATACTTGTATAGCCTCCTGTTTAAAAGCTTCGTATGCAGAGTTAAATCTCTTTGCATTGAAATCCAAAATCTATTTGCTACCAGCTTAGGGGTTTTTGGCAACTGAATTCACCACTCTGTACCTGAGGCTTTCCAATCTGGAAAAAAAAGGAATAATAATGCCTGCTGCAGAGGTTACTGTAGAATAAAATATGAGGATCCATGTGCTCAGTGTACTGTCTCATAATGATAAATCCGTGGTTAAAAATGTTATCATTTCCGTGGTGTATCTTCCACACATCGTTTTAATCTGCTTGTCTTCATATAAAGAATACTGCCTGTCTAGAACAGGCTGTAAGTAAAACATGAGGTTACTTTGAAGTCTATCCAGCAAGTTTTGCTACTGAGTTCCAGTTCCTTCTCATTAAATAATGTAGTAATAAGCCCAAACCTTCTGTAGCTGTGGGAGTAAACTATTCTCTCTAGAAATGTTCATTTTCCTTTGCAATCCACTTTGGTTTTACCCCTTTCAGGGCAGGAAGGTTCTCTGACTTCTCTTGTGCCTTTTCCTCTGAAGATCTTCATACATTATGTGTTCCTTTAGCTAGAGGGAAGAAATGTCACACAGCAATGCCAAAACGAAACTGACATTTCCCTGGTCTTTATTTCTGAAGGCTGCCATGTCACATACTATTTGCATTACATAATTTGGCTATTTTTTTTTTTTGCATTTTTATATAGGGTTGTCAGTCATGGAGCTTGCCATGGGTGGGGGAAGAAATGATTTCTTCTTTACACCCCTCATCTCTAGCGCATTATGATTGCTTCTGACTTTGTTTTCTGCAATCTGTTAACCCTTTATTAATATGAAGGTCTTGTGACAACTTTCATGGGGTTTGGTTCACCCTATGAGGTCAATATTTTTCAGTAATTGGGGAGAGTCAAAACACCTTTTGGGAAGAAAGCTTGTTTTGAAAATGGGATGTCCACTGAGCAGCACCATGCCATCCACCATTCCCTATGTGGAGCATTTATTTTTCCCAACAAATATACCCTGGAACACCACATTTAATTTTCTTTCATGTTCAATATCATTAGAGTTTTCCTATTCCTTCTGAAGAGAGGCAGAGCCATGAATTCCCAGATTCCTAAGCCAGCAAATTTTCATCTCTACCATACAATGTCACTGAAATAGTTGGAGACTGAGGGCAAATTTTAGAAAAGTGAACACAGTCATAGTAGGGGATCTGAAGATTCAAATGAAAATTTTTAAATTTTGAATCTGAGGAATAGCATTTGACCAAATTGTAGGAAACATAAGGTCGAATCGGATGGGAATGATGGAGAGAAAGTAGCGTTAGAACATAAGCCATAAAACCACCAGGGATAAGAAAAAAACAAAACAGTGTGAAGACTGGCATACTGACTGTGGTTATGAAGCTGAGGGGTGTGTGTGTGTGTGTGTGTGTCGGGGTGTGTGTATATGTGTGTGTGTGTGTGTATGTGTTAAGATTTATTTGAAAGTCAGAGTTACAGAGAGAAAGGGAAACACACACACATACACACACACACAAATGAGAGAGAGAAATAAAGAGAGAGAGACAGAGAAACATATCAATTGATCTCCCATCCACTCCCTAGATGGCTGCCATGGCCAGGGTTGGGCCAGGGCTGAGCCAGAAGCTTCATCCTTGTATCCCAGTTGGGTGGCAAGGGCCCAAACCCTTCAGCCATGTTTTGCTGCTTTCCTCTGGCCATGAGCAGGGAACTAGACCAATGTGGAGCAGCTGGGACACAAATCAGTTCTCTTTTGGATGTAGGCGTCATAGGTCGTGCCATATCAGAACATTGGTACCTCATGCTGAGGTTTTAAGAAATTAAGATAGAGTAGGAATACTTGGAGTTGATGTCATGAGGTACTCCTAGGATTCCTAAGCTCAGAACCGTACTGGGGCCACTTAGAGAGAAGTGACTTTTTCTTCCCTCTTGTCTACTGCAGGGTATCTGCTTCTTACTTGAGGATCTCATTTCTAAGTTCACAGATTTCTCTGTCTTCTACCTGACTCAAGAATTTGGCACAGAAAAAATAATGGTACACCCAAACCAGAATCAACTAAGAATGCAGATGTATTAATTTGGCTATGTAAAGACACTTGGCAAAGTGAAGAGGCAACCATCAGAATGGGAGAAAATATTTGCAAACTATGCAACTGATTAAGGGTTAACATTCAGAATCTATAAAGAGTAAAAGAAATCCAACAGCAATGAAACAAACAATCCATTTAAGTAATGAGCAAAGGATTTGAACAGGCATTTTTCAAGAGAGGAAATTCAAGTGGACAACAGATATTTGAAAAAAAATGCTTAGGATCACTAGCCAACAGGAAAATGAAAATCAAAACCACAATGCGGTTTCACCTCTCCAGTTAGAATGGCTCTCATACAGAAATCAACAAATAATAAATGCTGGTGAGAATGTTGAGGAAAAGGTACCACAATCCACTATTGGTGGGAATGTAAACTAGTGTAGCCACTATGGAAGACACTACGGAGATACCTCAGAAAGCTGAATATAGACCTACCACATGATTCAGCCACCCCACTCCTGGGAATTTACCAAAACCAAAAGAAATTAGCATTTGAAAGAGCTATTTGTATCCCCATGTTCACTGCAGCACAATTATCAATAGCTAAGATACAGAATCAACCCAGATGTCCATGAATTGTTCACTGGATAAAGAAATTATGTATACACACACACACACACACACACACACACACTATGGAGTACTACTCAACTGTAAAAATAATGAAAGCTTTTCTTTTGCAAAAAAGTGAATGCAACTGGAAACCATTATACTTAGTGAAATAAACCATTTCCCAAAAGACAGATACCATATGTTTTCTCTGGTCTCAGTTAACTAACACAGTACTTAAAATGTAATGAATTGGAATGAAATGTACATTTAGAGATTCAGTGATTCTTTACAGCTCTTGTCTCTTCTATTGAGGAACATTTTTTTCTTCATACTATTTGTTGAACTCTTTTACTTCGTGTAGGTTTAGCTTTGTGATCATTAAGTAAACTGAAAGTAGATCTTTGTAAAAATTTGAATGGGAATGGGAGAGGGAAGAGGAAGAAAGTTTGGGGCATGGGCAGAAGGGAGGGTAGGGTGGGAAGTAGCACTATTCTTCTAAATCTGTATATATGAAATATATGAAACTTATATAACTTAAATAAAATGAGAAATAGAGAAAAAATTGACAGCAGAATTGAGCAAAGAGAACTATGAGGGGTAAGTAAAAGTTGTAGGCCCTTAAATGATTTTTTTCATGAAAACGATTGGGAAGAATGATTTGGAAGGTATTTTGGGATCAAAAGGCATGGGCAGGGTCCCTGGGTTTCAGGTGAATGAAACATGAGGAATGGCCATCTCTTTGCTGACTCTATGGGGGTAGGGAATTCCTGGGAAAGTCACACACTCAAAATGAATATATGTTGAACATATAAACATGTAACTGTTAATTTATAAACATTCTCTCATGAAATCTACACACTATCCCCATGAGGCCTGTATTGTTTTCTTTGTCATATAGAAGAGAGCTCTGTTATGGGGAAGTTAAATGACTTGCCCAAAGTTACACAGACAGTAATGGGCAAAACCTGGTTTAAAACTTAAGTGTGCTTGAATTCCAGGCCACATGCTTCTCATTCACCTGCCATTACTCTGGATTTTATAACATACTTATCATTTGGTAGCATTTTTATTTATGACAGTGAGTATGACAAGCAAAGGAAACTGATTAGAGAAGAAATCCAAGGGGAAGGCATGCATATGGGGTGTTCTGAGCAAACTGGGATAAGTCAGGGACTCAGGACATTGGGTGGTGGGGAAGCTTATATATAAACCTGATTTCCAAACAGAATACTTGTGTAAAAGTGATTTGATGTGACAGGAATTTTTCCCCAAGTGGACCCTGGAAACCAGCTTCGTTTTTCAGGGTCATACTGAATCAATCTTACCGGAAACACTAACATGTTGCTAAGTCAGCGTAGGAATAATATCTTATGTCAGTGGAATGAAAAAGAGTAATCTCTCTTCTAAATATACACATAATAAATGGCTATTATGGAAAAATATACACAATTCTATTAATAAGTGAAATTTCTCCTACAATAGCACACTTCTGTTTTTCTTTCTTTCTTCAAATCTAAGATATCCCTGACAGGAAATTGCAACATTATTTCATACAAATAAAAATTGAGAAAAAATATTGTCATTTTAATCTAGAAGATACAGTTAATTGTAAATACAAATCTATGTCAGAGATGTTAAAATGAGTATACATACGTTATAGAATCAACCAAATGCTATATATTACATCTATCTTGTTTCTACATATAAAGTAAAGGCACATTGAAATATAGGTAACTTAAATACCTCATTTTTACTCAATATCTTACTTCCATATTTTACATTAAGAATGGGGGTGAACATTTAGTCTAGTGAGTAAGATGCTAGTTAATAAGCCTGCATCCCATTCCTATGTTTGATCCTGGCTCTATTACTGATTCCAGCTTTCCTATAGCCCAAACCCTCGGAGGCAGCAGTAATGGTTCAAGTAAAAGGGTTCCCACCACCCACAGGGGAGGCCTGGATTTAATTCCTGGCTCTGAGCTTCAGTCCCAGGGATGTACCCCAAACATTGTGGGTATTTGGGAGAGTAATCAGCAAAAGGGAGTGTAGCACCTCTCTCACTTCCCTCCTACCTCCTAACCCTCTACCTTTCGAAAAAACTAATTTCAAAATCATATTTTTAAAATTTTATTTATTTATATGTGAGAGAGGGATGGGAAGAGAGGGAGGGAGGGAAGGAGGAAGAGAGAGAGAGAAAGAGAATGAAGAGAGAGAAAGAGAATGAATATGCTCCTATCTGATAGTTCACTCCCCAGATGTTCACAACAGTTATCTCTGGGCTGAACCACAGCCAGGAGCTGAGAACACAATTCAGGTGTCCCACGTAGGTGGAGGAATACAATTACTTGGGTCAACTGCTGCTGCTGCCCAAGGTCTGTATTGTGAAGAAATTTTAGTTAGGAGCCAGAGATGGAGCTGGGGCTTGAAATGAAAGCTAAGAATCCTGATGTGAGACATGAATACCTTAACTGCTAGGCTAAATGTCTACATTCACAGTCATAATTTTTAAAAGATATTTAATACTCCACTATGCAATTATGTCATTATTTAACAAGTTATTGATTATTGGGCAGTAGGTTTTATCCCCAGTTCTTCATTACTTTAAAGAATGCCACAGTAAAATTTTTGAATGCATGTTAGCTCTGGTTTTTGACCATTTTCTTAAAAATAAAGTTCCCTAAATTGAATGAGCCAATCAATAGGATTAACTATTTTTTAAGATTCCACTAACATCTTTCCCACAGAAAAGTCACTCACTCTTCACAGAAAAGTCGCTTAACTTGCATTATAAAAGCAATTTCAAACTCAGTAACAATAAGATTGAGAAGCCAATACTTAGTCTTTTTCCAGAATCCAGATTCTACTAGAGAAGGCAACACTCACTGAAGCTATACTACTTCATGTACAAAGTTAATTGAAAATAAATCTTAATGGAGAATGGGACTGGGAAGGGGGGGTGGGGTGGGAGTGTGGGTCAGAGGGCGAGTATGGTGAGAATAATACTATATTCTTCAAGTTGTACTTCTGAAATTTGTATTCCTTAAAAAATAAATAAACAAACACTTTCTGATGATTCAGATGGTTCACTAATAAATTTGATGATGAACAATAACAACAAATTCCTGGGCTGACTGGTCCATTTTCACTCTCCCTGCGCAGAATTGATTCAAAATGACATGTTGTGTGTAGACTGTTTCTGCTCAGCTCATTGAAGAGAACATCAAGACATCTGTCCCCAAAAATGGATAACAAGAATTCTGAAACATCACAGCTTACTAAGCTCCATTTACTCAAGCCAGAAGAACCATTCCTGGGTGATAAACCTGGTCCAGCTCTGTTTGCTCACAATCTCATCTTCACTCGACAATGTCCTATCCAATGCATAGAAATCGGTAATTCATTTCCAGAACATAAGGACAAGACCACACTTTGCTGTGTTAGACCCATTTGAGGCTAACAGGCTAAATCTTCATGACTTTTCTCACTTATGTTGCTTATCATGTGGAACACAGCCCTTGACAACAGCAGCTGCTGGTCACACCGTGCAGCCAGATCGGTTAAACTGGCGTTCACCACAGGAGTATTGGCTGGAGAACATGGGGGCATTAACAACTGCTTCTCACGTGACTTACCTCATTCAAGCCTTGCCTTTTCAGTCCTGCAGCCCAGTCAGAGCAGTGAAAATGCCAACTTGTCTAGAAAAGTGGAAATACAGGAGCAGAATGAGTAAGGCTATAAAATGTAAAGACAGATTATGTAAAGCATGTAGGTAAGTACACTTTTTGCAGTACACATAACAGAATACCACTTTATAATTCCATAAAAGAACAAAAATTCAGAGAAAATGAAATAATCAAATCAAGGGGCTCAAAAACTACCTATGAAATTTAGACTCACATTGAGCCTACTATTCTGAAATGTCCTGAAAGACGAAACAAGACATTTTAGAGTCATTTAAACTTTAACTGCAATTTTCTGAATGCCTAGAGCTTCAGCAGTTATCAAAGCTCATTAGCTTAGGGAGTGGTCTGAAAGATGGATCCAGTGTAATTATCAAATGTCTCTGAGACAGCAAGTGCAAACTGTGTACACTCCCCTGATTTGAATTCTTTAATGGTGTAACTCACATTAGTGACTTAATTCATTCCGGGGTGGAAGAAATTAATCTAATCCTAAACTTGTAATCATATACTTGTCCATGAATGCTTTCACTATTATGGACAGGTGTCTGGAAACATTCTGATTCAGAATGATATGTATGGTTTAATGAGATGTGGTAAAAGTCTTATTTTTTTGCTATGCTTTCCATATCTTCAAATAAATACATAATTATTATTGATATCTTTGTCATTATGCTTTATGAAAAGGTTAAGTGTCAGATTAATTTCAACCAAAACTCTATGACTGTTTTAAGATCTAGCAATAAACACTTTCAAATTAGTTTAACTATTATCACTTAAGGTCATGATTGTCTCATTTTAGTGTACCAAAAATGAAATGTAGTAAGACACAGTTTCACATTAACAAATGTCAAAATGAAACATCTTTTCATTTGTATGTTCTAACTCTCAGTGTAAACATTGATATTGAAACACACACAGCCCTAACATGGCATTTCTGTCATCATCAATACTTTTCCATGCTTTATTCAACATTTCAAAAGAAAACATCTTATGTTTAACTGGTGATAAGACATATGAAATGGATATATTAGAAATCAATCTTCATTAAGGTAATGGGAGAAAACAAATTGGCTTAGAGCCTTCTACTGGAAAGAGAAATTCTTGGCTTTGCAAAAGATGCAGTTGTAGTTCCAATCCAAATAGGTTGGCATCTTCTCAAAACCCCATTGTGACAACCATTGTAATCACTAAAAATGCTGATCGCCAATCAATGTATTTTGTGGTGAGTCCTGGAATTATTAAATTCATTGTCAATTTCCCTTCCAGGTCCCAATTCACATTTACATGTAGTCTCCAAGCAAACTTAAATATATCATATAAAATTATTTATTACCACCAGGAGCCCTGCTCTGCTTTACTGTTGGAGGTAAATGCTTTTTATTTTTTTAACAGATAGAGATAGACAGTGAGAGAGAGACAGAGAGAGAAGGGTCTTCCTTCCATTGGTTCACCCCCAAAATGGCCGCTACAGCCGGCGCTGCAACAATCCAAAGCCAGGAGCCAGGTGCTTCCTCCTGGTCTCCCATGAGGGTGCAGGGCCCAAGAACTTGGGCCATCCTCCACTGCCTTCCCAGGCCACAGCAGAGAGCTGGACTGGAAGAGGAGCAACAGGGACTAGAACCTGGCACCCATATGGGATGCCAGTGCCACAGGCGGAAGATTAGCCAAGTGAGCCACGGCGCTAGCCTGGAGGTAAATGCTTTTGACAATGTTCTCAGAATACCCTGCACATAATAGTACCATAGCAGCTGTCATGTAATATTATGCTTGGTAATTTAGTGTGCTCTATCCTATCACAGTGTGAAGTATGTGAAGGAAGTGACCAGATCTCATCACTGATGAGACAAAACCATTAATAGGTGTGTCCAGAACTTCCCTACGCTCTGCTCATAAGGAACCCTGGGGTTTTCCCACTTAGAATGCCCTCTCTCTTCTCTCTCCTGCTGCTGCTGTTTCATTTAAACATAGTTTCTTTCATTTTCAGTTCAGTTTCCACAGGATTAGGATGGTGGTAGTGATTGTTAGAGAAACAGAACTGGAATGATGGATATGAAGATGATAGAGTTTAAAAGGACAAGGATGAGGGAGGCAATTCTAGGGAAAAACGCCAAAAAGAAGCATGCATCCTCTAATTTTAAGTGCACAGCACACAGCAGGGAGGTGTTTCAAGGAATCCAGGGGCCACAGCAACAGAGAGTCAGAAAGGGGTAAATCAGAGGCGAGAGGGAGAAGTTCAGGGGTGGCGTGAGAAAGAAAGAAGGGATGGAATATGAATGTGAATTAGTGTCTGGATTATTGTGCAAGAGGTCCTAGGGATAGGAAGGTGATGCTGAAGAGGAGGGTGGACCAGAATTCTAGTGAGTTCTGTAGGGACAATGTCCTGCAATATGCCCCAGTGGAATGTGAGAGGTGAATAATGGCTAAGGTCTCATTGGGCATTGCTGGTCACTCCCTGAAATGAATCAGTGAGTCTTTATATTTAATGATATCACAACTGCTTATGTACTATCATTGTCCTACACAGTGTCTGGTACAAACTGTATTGCGAAAAAGAGCTCAAGCAGAAAGAATGCCAAGAAAAAAATCAGGATTTTGTATAATTGCCTCTTTCCAGTAAAGAAATTAAAAGATTAGACTTTAGGCCAGCGCCGTGGCTCAATAGGCTAATCTTCTGCCTGCAGTGCCGGCACCCTGGGTTCTAGTCTCGGTTGGGGCGATGGATTCTGTCCCGGTTGCTCCTCTTCCAGTCCAGCTCTCTGCTGTGGTCCAGGAAGGCAGTGGAGGATGGCCCAAGTCCTTGGGCCCTGCACCTGCATGGGAGAGTAGGAGAAGCACCTGGCTCCTAGCTTCGGATCAGCGCATGTGCCGGTCGCAGCGGCCATTAGGGGGGTGAACCAATGAAAAAGGAAGACCTTTCTCTGTCTCTCTCTCTCTCTCTCT
Organism: Oryctolagus cuniculus; assembly: GCF_051225735.1. Classification (NCBI taxonomy): domain Eukaryota; kingdom Metazoa; phylum Chordata; class Mammalia; order Lagomorpha; family Leporidae; genus Oryctolagus; species Oryctolagus cuniculus. Next base: position 71,634,856 of record NC_142867.1, read on the forward strand.
CTCTCACTGTCTACTCTGCCTGTAAAAAAAAAAAAAAAAAAAAAAGATTAGACTTTATCATAGAGGTAATAATAGAGGTAATAGATCAGATATCCTACCAAGGATTATGCATAGTGACACTGTTCATCTTTCTTTAATCAAGGATAGAAAGTGTCCTAAAAAGATAATTAAAATAACAAAATAAAGATCTTCCACCAGAGCAAAGACCAAAAAAAAAATGAAATACCAAGATTCAAGTCAGAAACAATGAAAGTTTCATTAACTTAATACAAATTCAATTGGAGATTATCAGGCAGAGGAGATGAAAAGAGACTGAGTTTTGAGGAGGCGTGTAGTTCAGGGAGTGATAGAAGAGCTGCAGCAATGCCACAGCTCTTAATAGAGGGGAGCCCTGGTGCCACCGAGGTACAGAAGGTGGAGCTCTCACCCTGCCTCGGATGCCACGTGTCAAGGCTGTCTCCACAGGACACACACCACATGATGAGCTGAACATAGTTCACCAGGCAGGGAGGAAGGTATGCTTGACAGAGAAAGCTGCATATGCAGGAGCATATGTAAGACTGGGGAGTGAATAGGCACAGTATTCTTGGAAATCACAAGGTTATATGAGTGTTAAGAAATATGGTGTTTCTGATGGGGCACCAGAGTGGGAGCCTTGGAAGAACAGAGAACAAGGCTAGAATTGAGGTTAGGATCAGATGGCACACCACAAGCAAAGGAAGAGTATGATTGCTATTAAAAAGGACCTTTCTTATAAATAGAGATGAGGCATAGATAGGCAAATTTTCTTATTTATGCATTTCTTTGTTCACAGGTGTCATGGAAGACAGTATCTGTGCCACTGCAGAGAGACAAGTCTGTAGCAGGCAAAGCGAGGATGAAAAAATGAAGTCCATGTTGTTGACTTGCATGAGTTAATGGCAAAGATGACCAATGCACTAGAGGAGAGGTGAGTTTTGAAAGGCATTTGTGGAGGCATGATTGACAGGATGTGGCAGCTGATTGGATATAAAGAGTGAGGGGGAGGGAGTAATTGAAGAAGGCTCAGGTTTGTGGTTTCAGAGACTAGGTGGAGGATGGTGGCTCCATTAATGAAGACAGGATGTGCAGGAAGTGCCATCCTGGAAGGACAGACAATGCATCACATCTTGGACAAGTATAGTAAGACACTTAGAGCTTTTGGCCATAAGTAATATTTCTTGCACTAAGAAGATAACATGACTTTGTTTAAGCCTATGGACATAAGAGAAGGAAAGAGAACCAAATGGAGGGCCCTTGCTAGGAGTAGGAGGTGTTGTAGAAGGGAAAACAACTGCTAAGGAGTAGTCACATAAACAAGAGGAAAACCAGGGTATGGTAGAGATCTGGGGCTCCGAAATTGAGACAAAAGAAATTCAAACAAAATAAGGCTTTTGTCCTCCATAAAAAGTAGGATATGAACAAGTGTACAGGATGTGAATTTAGAAAGGTTTAGTGTCCTCACTCTGAAAAGCATCAAGAATATTGATAAGCTTTATGCTAAAAATATGTGAGAAGACTAAGCAATATTTTCAGAGATAAAAAATAAAGTGCTTTCAAATTACAAGGCACTGTAACAATGTTTGTCCTCCAACTATAAACTTTGAGGGGAGAGCATTGTGGTGCAGTGATTAAACCACCACTTGGGATGCTCACATCCCATATCAGAGTAAGAGTTCTAGAGCTAGCTGCTATGCACTTCAGAGGCAGCTTCCTTTTATTGCACCTGGGTAGTAACAGATGACAGCCCAAGTTCCTGCTCTCTGCTTTGGCATGGCCTAACCCTGCTCTTACAGGCATTTGGGGGAGTAAACCAGGGTAGGGTAGATTTTCTTTTCACTTACTCTCTCCCTATCTCTGTCACTTTGCCTTTCAAGTAAAATAAATAACAATTTTATAAAAAGTTATACATTTTGAATTAGCATGCGTTTTGAGTGTCTTCCCTTCCTTCCTTCTTCCTTTCAGCCCTGCCTCCCTCCTCCCTTATCATATTGGCATTCAGACACCATTAGCATTTATTGAGTATTTATTTCAATGGACATAGCTAGGAAATGAGAGCATCATATCCAATCCTTAATAAAGTTTGGGAAAGGATCAATTAATTCTGACTTCAGGTCCTGGAGATGGCTTTGTGGAGAAGGTGACAAGAAAGTTGGAAGGAAGTTGGGTTTCAGCATACAGAGAAAATGTGCAGTGAACACAGTCTATCCTCAGTTAAAGACTGTGCAAAAAAGTCATCTCTAACAGGAACACATTTTTATGAGGTGAATATAATCCCCAGAATTTATGTATCCATGCTTAAAGTTTTAAAAATGCTGCTTTGGACATGCACATCCTTTGTTCTCTGAGCTTTGTACATAATTGATGACCCAAATCAATGAAAGATTCAATCCAAACTGATGCAAATGCAAATTACGGAGTTCTAGACAGCTGCAATTGTCATTTTTGTACATCTGGGAAACAGCTGTCGAGCCTCATCTATACCCCGGTTTTTGTTCAACTTCAAATGGGTGTCAGCAATAAAAGGAATGTAGGTGATTAGAAGGTGGTGAAGAATTTCTGAGCATTTCTTCTGTGATCAGTTTCTAAATCATGTTCTTTTCATAGAGCTGGCATGATGGAACATTCCACAAACAACCTTCCCCATCTAAGCTTTGAGGGCACCTGGACTGCATGAAAGCCTGGCTGGTTTAATGATTCCAAAAGCACTCTCCTGACTACACAGAACCAGTAATGGGATAGTCATTTCCAATGCCAGGCATAAGTGATTCCTCCCTGGGATGCGAGGTTATAATAGGATGGACAAAAGCTGATGCTGACAGTCAGAGGCGAGATGCAGGGCTTGACCCTTTACTGCAAGAAGCTGCAGAGGCTGTGCATCTGAGCCAGACAGCTGACAAGATGCCTTCTCCTTGGGATTCATAGCACAGTAATAGGCTAATAGATTTATGCCATAAAGGCATTGACCTTTGTGGGCAGGAACACTTTCTCACAGGAGTGAAAAAGGCACAATAGGCCCTTGCATGTTAGAGTTTTGTCAGAGATTGACAGCATGGGCTGGTCCCAGTCTCCAGGAAGCGTATGCATAGACTTTTGCATTGTTACCCTTTGATTAACTTCTGACACACTTTGCAATGTAAAATCCTTCCTGGGAAATTGCTCTGTAATGCTAGCTGGAATACCTAGAAAACTTTGCCAATGAGAGCTAAAATGTACCCAAAATCAGTTTGGCTTCAAATACTGTGTGTGTGTGTGTGTGTCTGTGCGTGTGTGTGTCTCTGTGTGTATGTGTATTGTATGTACAGGAAAAACATGGTTGGATCTTTAAAGTTTCAGATTCTTAAGGCTATTATTTAAGTGCATTATTCAGAAATAGCTTTTCTATGTGTTATAGGCACATTGTGCATGAAAGAGACTTAAGCAAAGCCAAGATGAAAATAAATAATGCATGAAGTCAGAGGCCTGAAGCAAATGTTAACTAATTTCAAAATGGGTCAAAATCACAACAATTAAGTCCCTGACATGTGAAGTCATTTTTTCCTCCCTAAAATATTAACCAACTTGCTTCACTTCTTCCAGATTGATTTGTAGAGCATAAAAGGTCATTTTGGAGGCAGAGGGGGAATTTGGCTTCTACAAGCTATCCATAATGAGAGCCAATAAATTAGGTAAAGCTCCTGTTTACCTAAGCTGAAATATTGATGTCCAAGACCACATCGAATGCAAATCTCTACATTAATCATTTTTCTCCAGTCGGGAAATTCAGACCATGGTAACACATGCTTTGATAGACCTATACATCATAGTTACAGCAACATTAGACAGTGCCTCAGTGACAGAATACAAATATATTGCATTGGATTTCCTTCATTTTCCCCAGGCTGACTTTTATTTGTGTCTGAAAACTCAGCTCTTGGTATGTGAGGTTTTGACAAGGGTTTAGGTGATATTTTTGGCTCAAAAATTGAGTAAAAATTGGTAATAAGAATTTCCTGTTGGTGCCTTCCTGAACAAATGTGATGGAGTCTCACTACTCAAACAGTAATACTGTCTGTTTCTCAAGGTGTGATCCACAATCCAGCTACCATAGATCACTGGGTATTTGCTGGGACACAGCACTTTCCAGGCCTCATCCTAGACCTAATCACACTCCCATAAAGTGAGGCCAGGGGAATCTTTCTTTTTATTAAATCTCTCATAAGTATTATACATGTTATAAGCAGCTATTTCCTTTAGTCTCTGAAAGTCGTCCTGATCTTGCTATATTTCTACTCAAATTCTTTAATGACCTAAATACTTTCCCAGCCTAAACTAGGTTGCATACTTAGCCCTTTTCTGCATATCTAGAGATGCGTTGCCAGTTGCCTCATGCATGGGTAAGACTACTATTCTGTCTGTGTGCAGAAGACTTAAGGACCACTATTTCCAACAGTGGTGTACCTGAGCTTTAGGCTCATATGTGAATACACCTGTTAAGTTCCTCCATTCGGCACATTAGAGCTGACATAGGCAAACTGGACGCATGCTTCTCTCTACCTCACCACTCACGCAAACCGATATCCTGGTGTTCTCATCAGTGCTTTTGTTCCCCAAGTAAGTCATCACACACAGGGCTATGTCATCTACCCACAGAGTCTCCCCAACGACTAATCTACATCTGCTCTTCTAGCTCTGTGCAAAGCCCAGGCCTTCGCACAATTTCTAACCTGTCTGTCTTAAAGGACCTCTAATGATTCTTCCTCCTTTTGTCTTGAACTTTTCAAATCACTCTTCTATATGAAGTCTAAATAGTCTTTCTAAAAATAAGTCTGTCTGAGTCAGTTCTTTTGGTAAAACTAACTTTTCATGCAGGATAAAATCTAGTTATATTCACCTGTTCCTTTCTAGACTGCCCATAATCAACTTACATCAATTCTAACCTTGACTGTTCACTAGAATACAGCAGTTTGTAGTGACTTTGTTAAATCAAACTTTGCAAAAGTCTTTCTTAGTTCCTGTTTTCCCTCACCTGAAATGCAATTTTCTTCTCAACTATTTCCATGTATAACATTTTACTCACTAATAATTGTTGTAAATGTTATTTTATAATACTATCACCTAACATTGGTGATATTATTCTATGTATCAAGTTAATCCTATGTCTTGAGTGTAATTTCATTTGAGAAGTGGAGTAAGAAGGCAGCTGAGTAAGATTCTCCACCCACTTTCTCCCCATGGATATACCAGTTTGAATAGCTATACATGATCCAAACAACTGCATTTATAAGACTTGGAGACTCCAGATGTGTGGGACTAGACTAAGTTACTCGAATTAAGACTTATTCTATGCATCTGCTCTCCCACAATATAGCGCTGAGAAGGGAGTAAACAGCTTCTATACAGCTGCCTCTCGCCAATTTGATTGACTGAGCTGCAGGAGCTGATCTTGCTCCTGATTGGAGGAGAGCAGCATACTCTGCGTGTGGGTAGCAGAGTTGGGATTGGTGGAAGAGGACTATAAAGGAGGAGAGAGACAACATGCACCAGGAACATCTAAGGGGAACACCTGAGGAACATCTGAGCAGCCCCCGAGAGAGCCTGCTGGCGGTGTGCTGCTCCCCTGCGGAAGTGGGGAAAGTGGCAGGGGGAACCGCTCTTCCATGGAGGTGGAAGTGTCGGTAGCCAACCCGGGAAGAACCAGCAGCAAACCCGGGAAGGGCCGAGCAGACAAAAGAACAGCGCAGGGTCCTGTGTCGTTCCTCCACGAAGAGGGGGAGCGACATAATGGTGCCGTGACTCGGATAGGAAACCTAGGCAGGGTTTAGTGTAGTTCCTCCACGAAGAGGGGGAGCAACACAGATGTCTGGTTTAGTGTTACAGTAAGAAAAGGTACATTGAAGGAAGGAAAGGGTTGCCCACATCACTCTTCCTCCAATTCCAAATAGCACAATGTGAAGAGAAGTGCTCCTTGCTTAGAGGAGAAGGAATTAAGTCTAAGCCAAAATATCAGGTCCACTGTGGCAAAACCTAGTACTGTGCAGAGCTCTATGGTTTTTGCCCCCAGGCCAGGACCTGTGGACCTGGCCTCTGGACTGTATTAATCAGGCAGGTAAGGGACTGCCTCAACCATCCATCACACAAGCATAGGCAGCACAGCAAGGAGAAAGGCTCCATGTGCTGGAGAGTAGGGCAAGAAAATAAGTACAGGGATAGACATTGCAAAATGTCAAGGTACACAATGGAAAATAAGCTCACATATTTGTGCACATACACACACAGAGTAGGGTGGGTGGGAAGAGATGGGATAGGTAGAGAGAGAGAGAAATATTGATCTTCCTTCCATTGTTTCACTCCTAAAATGACTGCAATAGCTGGGACCATGCTAGGTCAAAGTTGGGAAACTAAAGTTCCTTCTAGGTCTCCCACATAGATGGAAGGGACTTGGGTATTTGAACCATCGTCTGCTGCCTCCTAGAATGCACATTAGCAAGAAGCTAGATTTGAAACACCATAGCTAAGAGTTGAACTAGGCAGTACAAAATGGCATGTGGGCTTCCCAGACAGTGGCTTAACCCTTTGTGCCACAGTGCTCACTCTAGCATCTGCCATTGTGATGCTCAGTATCAGCTTTGAACCAAGAGGAACTCTACTCTGTAGGGAAAGGGTTAAAAAGGAGGCTGGTGGCAATCCCCAAGCATGCCATAGACACCTGAGGAATTTACTGTTGCAGAACTCTATGGCTCTCACAGGCCCTGAATTCAGTCAGGGAGCTTTTACAATCCTTGGGATCAACTGAATCTCCCAACTACCCTCCTGTGGCCACAAGAAGCAGTTGCATAGACTATTCTCATAAGGGTGGACCACTGTGGCTTTGAAAAGCAGATGCTTTGCCACTCACCCACACTCAGCTTTAGAAAGCTGTTGGGCAGGTCTCGCAAAGGAGGTTGGCCCCTGGAGGCCCTGTGAAATTAACTCTGCAGCCCTTGAACACTGCAAAGGCCTCATCTGGGCACACTAGTACAGTAGAGTCCCTTCATGGCTTATCTTCTATATAGCCCTCAGACACTGACAAGTGTCTTAACCTGTTGCCAGGTATGCTGTCATGCCAACCTGGGCTCACCCACCCTCAAACAACCTGTGGAAATTGACAAGTGGCTCTTATCTGCACACTGTTTCCAGAATTGCCAATGAACTTGCACCACCTAAAGAAACTGCAACTCACTTGGCAGTGCAATTCCACACTCCATGCAGTTTTGGCCAATGAGACATGTACAACTGCTATGAATGTTGATCATTAACTGAAGAAACTACATGGACACTTTAAAAGTACTCACCAGGAACCAAGCCACGACAACACTTCTACTGAATGCTCTAGTACCCATTGCCAGCAGAAAATCTTTTACTACCCAAGCTAAAAACACTGATAGAAGCACCTGAGCCAGCAGAGGCACAAAAATCAAGAAAGAGGCAAAAGCAGCATGACAAAAAAAAAAAAAAAAAAAGAAAGAAAAAAAGAAAGCATAAAAAAAAGGCAAGGTAACATCATACCTTCAAAGTAACCCAATCATCTCCCGCAAGGGATCACAAAAGAAATGAAAATTGCCTTTCAAAAAAATTCAGAAGAAGATTTTAAGGAAATTTAATGAGATTGATAAATCTAATACATCATGTCAAGAGAATGAAAGGCAAAAACCATGTTATCATATCAATAGATGCAAAAAAAATCATTCAATAAAATTCAACATCTCTTCAAAATTAAAATAATCCTTAAAAGTTAGGTGTAGAAGGAAGGTACCTCAACATAAAAGGGGTTTAATAAGACACACACAGCAGGATCATGTTCACATTTCTATCTCCCTATTATACTTGGTTCTACACATTGTATGTAGTCAGTGCTCAAAAGTGTTGGTAGAAATTTAACCACTCCTGTCTGGATTTTAGGAATATCAAAGTGATGACCAGCTTGATGAAATTTTAGAAATGCAGAATTTACAAAGTCACTGTTAAAAGCAAAAGCATTAGGCACACTAGTCTCATTTAGGCAGAATTATGTTGGAATGGATTTTCATTAGACTTAATGGATTTGTGCATGTCAGAATAAATATAAGAGCTTATCATAGCCTGCAAAGAGGAAATCGTAATGAATCCCTGTGGTGAGAAAAGAGCCAATGGCACCTTCTCAGGAGAAAGACCCCTGAGAATTAAGGGGCTCTACTGGATATTCTTTTTTATATTGAATGCTTAATTTTATCAATAGTTACATATTTTGATATTTTAATTTATATCTCAAAATGGTTAATGGAATAATATAACGCCAATGAATCTCCTTTTCACTTATTTTGTGCATACTCTTACTCAGTTGTTTTTATTGCTCAATATATCTACTAGGAGCACACACATACCCATATTATATAGAGAGAAGCTGAGGTTCAGAAGGATTTACTTATTTTTCTCAAGATCATGCTGATATATATTTATACATGACATTCTATATACTCATCTATTTAATAAGCACATACACTAACACAATAACTGTGCCTAATCTTGAACTAGGAGATAAACACAAAGGAATAGATAAGGTATTCAAGGAATTTTTAGTTTTGTGGGAAATTCATGGGGACTAACACATACAATACACTGTGGTTAGTACCCTGGGAAGGACAGCCTATGGGAGCAAGGCAGAAAGCCATTGGAATCTAGGAGAGGGGCCTCTAATCCAACCTGGGTAAAGAAGGCACAAAGACCCACAAAGATTGATGTTATCAGCAAAATATTGTGTTTGTTGGAGGGAGTAACACATGCTATTAACCCAAAAGTCAACCCTATCACCCTTCTCTGTTCACTAATACTGCCAGAATGTGTTTGAGAAGGTAATGACAGTTCATCGAGATATTATGCTCTCAAAGTGAACACCTTGAGAGGCAGTATTTAGAAGACCACTGCATGTTTGTAATTCCAAGGTGTTCAGTGAGGGTGAGAAGTATGGATGTGCCATAGAGGGATATTTAAAATTTAAATATTTATTAAATATACTTAAAATATAAATTTAAAATAGACACAAATCCTGTTCTTCAGTAACACACTTCCCTCAAAGTCTAGCTTGGAAAGAATCATTCCTTTTAACTACATGCTAGTAAACTGCTTCTTATTGCACTTGCCACCCTGTACCTATTACTGTCCTGACATCAATCAAGGTCATAGAAGGGCAATAGAAACTCACTATCAATGTAATATTTCTTAAGCACCATATGTTAGTGGATTTACAAGAGCTCAGATACAGCCACTCATGGGAAATTTCAGTTCAGCAAAACAGAATAAGCATGGGAGCTGATGCCTATAAGATGAGCAAGCTTTCTTCAAAAACTATTCTGTCTCCCTTTCAGAACTGAAAAGTTGTTAAGCTTAATTTTACAACCAATGTCATGTTGTAAAACTTGTTGATCTTTGTTGTATCCTCAGACATAAGGTCTCTCCCACTCCTCCCTTTTTACATTATTCTAATTCCAGATACGGGTTGAAATCCCAGAAGTGGCAAGTTTCTGCTCTGTGCACACTGTGCATTAATCTACTACACACCAAAGTCCATTAATTTTGAATAGTGCTATCAATTATACACATGACAGGAGGATAACAATGTTATCACCTCTGCAGAAGTGTCTTTCTAAGGAAATCCATATAGCCTTATCAAGACTATAATGCTGATGGATAACTCTCTCCTCAAAAAATCACGACTTGATTGCATTTCCTTTTATGGGATCTTAAAAATGCAAGCTGATAGAATACTTCTGAAACTTGTATCATCTATCCACACAGACAATGAGCTTTCCATTATTCTTCTGATAAAAAAAAATAGGATTTTCCCTGCTTTTTCTGGGACATTTACAGGTCACTATCTAGCAGGTATGAATGTGCAAAGACAGGCAATGTTAGCATCCATAGCTGGTCTTGTGGGTTTCCTTAGATTTCTCTGTTAGGTGCCACCCTGATGCAACTCTCCCGCTTTTATTTCCCCAATCAGCTCTGTCTCATTCTCCCATTCCCTGTCTAAACCTACTGCCTTGGCCATCTGGCCTTTTTCCTCTGGCCTTCTGTAAGAACAATTTCTAGTGTTTTTCCTACTAAAATTCCAGTAATAAAGAAGAAATCTACCTTCACGCTAAGCTCTAGACCTCTTAAATGAACTCTCTTAAATCAGGCATGAAGAAAGATTATGAAAGAGCTCAAAACCCTTCCCTGGTTTCCCAATTCACTAAAAATAAAGTTAAATCTCTTTGCCAGGCATGTCCTACAAGGTTCTCATTCAGGCAATAGGCATACATATGTCTGGTGCACACTCTGCACCAGGTGCTAAGTTATTGTTTAAAAAAACAGAAGCATGGTAACTCACATTGAATAAATCACAAGGGATAAGGAACAAATGCAGGGGCCTTCAAAAAGTTAATGGAAAACATATTATTTAAAAATGCACACAGACTTCAAAAAATATACCAAAGTAAACCTGCTTTGAAAATTTCCATTTTTGTCCCGGAAATAGTTAAGGTTTATAAACTTCATGCATTTCCTACATACAACTTTAAGAACATAGTGTTTCTTCCCACCATACCCCTCCCATCCACACTCCCACCCTTCTTCCTCCTCCCTCTCCTATTCCCATACCTATTTTTTACTAAGATCTATTTTCAATTAACTTTATACACATAAGATTAACTCTATACTAAGTCAAGAGTTCAACAAATATTAAAAAAAACTGTAAACCTTTTGAAGTACCCTTGTATTGTATGATGTGACTGCAGATACAGGATTCAGAAACACAAACCAGAATGAAGATAGGATGATGCATTTGGAGACAAAAGGCATTGTTACTGGGGAAAAGCAAGTCAGAAAAGATTCCTTTGAGGTGAGTGGAGCAAAGTTGCAAACAGACATGCAGAGAAAAATGTACAAGTCATTCAAATGTTATGTCTCAGAACCTGAGGTTTGGATCCCTTTGATGTTCCAGGGAAAGAATGAGACCAATATGTTTAGAGATGAGGGTGTGAAATTAGTGCTGGACAGGGGCTGCATTAGGTAGGCATGAGTGCTATGGGAAGCCTGGCGTGCCCGGGCTGCTCCTCACATGTCTGAGGGTCTGAAGGCACAGGAAGCAAAAGATTACTTAAATCCCTAATGGGGCTGAGTGTGTTTCAGAACTCTGAGGAAACAATACTTGCAAATCAACAAAAATGGATTTTTATGTCTTCGCAATATCTCTTTAAGCTGAAGCAAAGTTTAAGCTTTAGAAGAATAATGATATTAAACTATATTTACATTTTATTTACATATAGAATGTATTTTAATTATATATATATAGTTCATTAAAGTATGAAAAACATTATCAAATTATATAATATTTAGGACAGTTTTATAGATAGAAAGTGTCACCTGTAACTACACTTTTTTAAATAGTTTTTATTTGAATAAGGTAAATAAATTTCATGTGTTTCATATATACAGATTTAAGAGTGTGATACTTCCTACCCTATTCTCCCTCCTCCCTACATTTTCCTTTATTTTTCTTTTAATTTTTGCAGTGACATATTTTCAATTTATTTGGTGATCAAAAACTTAAACCTTCATCAAGAATTCAACTAATAGAAAGTAGAAAAAGCACTGTTCCTTAGGAGTATAGGCAAGGACTAAAACAGTAATAAAATATGAAAATGTCAATTTAATTCCTGGAATACATTTTTTGTGCTCTGTATATTAATTACCACAAATCAAGGAAAACATGTATTTGTCTTTTCAGGACTGGCCTTTTTCACTAAGCATAATGGTTTTCAGTTGCACCCATTTTGTTGTGAAGACAGAATTTCATTCTTTTTTAAAACTGAGTAAAATTCCATAGTGTAAATAAACCACATGCTCTTTATCTAGTCATCAGCTGATGGACATCTGGGTTGATCCTATATATTTGTAATTGTGAATTGAGCTGCAATAAACATGGGGGCACAGATAACTCTTTCATATGCTGATTTCATTTCCTTTGAATAAATTCCTAGAGTGAGATGGCTGGTCATGGGGAGATCTGTTTGCATACTTCTGAGGAATCTCCATACTGTCTGCCATAATGGTTGTACTTTCTTACATTAAAACCAACAGTGTATTAGGGTACCTTTTTCCCCACATCCTTGCCAGCATTTGTGTTCTGATTTTTGGATGACAGCTATCCTAACTGTAGTGAGGTGAAATTTTATTAGGTTTTTATTTGCATTTCCCTGATGGATAGTGATCCTGAACATTTGCTCATGTGTCTCTTGGCCATTTGTATTTCATCCTTTGAAAAATGATCATAAGTTCCACCTCCCTCCTCCCACTGACAATAGAGGTCTACCACACCCAACTTGGGCATCTGGACTCTTGCACCACTCCCAAACCCTACAATCTTTTTTCTAATCACTTTTATTCTTTCTCCAAATTTTTCAGTTAATATGCTTTGCATTTAATATCCAAAACTGAAGTTTTTTTTTTTTTCCCAAAAATTACACTAGTTCGCAGCTTTCTAGGAAAACGTGGAAGAAGATGCCTTGTTTAGAGTTGTTAATCATTTATACTACTAATTAGGAGTATGATGTTGGACACATTGCATAGCTTTTCTGAATGCCACTTTTATCACCTAATAATAGGAAATTAATGTTTATACATTAAGATTATTATGAGACATAAATTAAAATCATTGAAAGCAATAAATTTGCAAAAATGTTCTGTTATCCTATGTTAGAGGCCAGAGATTTTACCTGTTACCTACCAGAGTTTTACGTGAGTAGTTTAAATAATAAAAGGTTTTGATTGCAAACTCTTAAAGTACTATCCATCAATACATAATAATGAAACATTGTCCTGAATTTACTTGAAGACATCTATGCTACCATCAGTGCTAGTCTTTTGTTCGCATCTGTAAATACGCAAGTTATCTTTGCTCACCTTTAACAAAGGGTCTCTCATTCATTCAACAGAGATTCTTCCACATCAGCACAGAAGGCTTTTCTCTGTTAAGCCAAAATCCATTTAACCATTCCTTTCACTCTATATTCCATTTCTTTTATCAGGATCCAGATAAAAGAGGCATAATCCAACATTCACATGGTAGCCTTTTCAGTAGCTAAATAACTATTCCATTTCTCTTCTCTGTTAATCCAGATTATTTTATTTTTTTTTTTTTATCTCATCCTTAGCAAATCAGTTCACAAGATCCTTTTCTTTCCCCTGATGAAACCATGAAATCCAAATCTCAACTCAAATCCCAGTCAGGTTTGATTAACACAGAAAAAGAGATTCTACTTGCCTAAGGATTTTCAATTATTCTAAGACCATGTAGCATTTTAGAAATCCTGTCATTTGTCACCTTAAATGAATTTCCAATGTGGTTTACCTGAAACTCAGACATATTATATCTAGTACAGTGTTTGGCAAAATGATAGCTACTATTACCATAATTGGCATTATAATTATTTTAGAGACATAAAAGTATTTTACATTGGCTACCACTATGTCTTATCTCCCTGAATCTGTCCAGAGACGTGGTAGAATTCTTGTCTTTCTTAAACTGCATTGTGGGAAAATTAAATTTTACCATCATGGTAAACTGTTAAAATCTTTTTGGGATCATGATTCTGTCTGAATCCATATGTGCTCTCTTGTCAAATCCCTGTCACCTGTGTATTTGATGAGCTATCCATCGTATCTTCAGCCAAGCCACAATATAAATGTTGACTGCCCCAAGTTCAAAATTAGAGGCACATGTGTTGCACAACAAACCATGAGAGGAAGAAAGTGCTGATTTTAGTAATGTACATCTATGCCATTTGAACAATGGTAGACTGAAAAAAATTAGGTCAAAAATTTAATAAGCAAAATTTAATTTAAGAGACAGAATAAGTGAGCTATGTTCCTGCCTAAAGGAATCTCATGGAATATTCAATGTTATTGTAGCTAACTACACTAATAAAGAAATGAGTAAAGAAGCAAAAAAAAAAAAAAAAAAAAAAAAGGTAGACTGGGCTATTTTTTTTTTTTTTTTTTGACAGGCAGAGAGGACAGTGAGAGAAACAGAGAGAAAAGTCTTCCTTTTCCTTTTTTTTTTTAACGTTTATTTAGTAAATATAAATTTCCAAAGTACAGTTTATGGATTACAATGGCTTCCCCCCCATAACTTCCCTACCACTCGCACCCCTCCCATCTCTTGCTCCCTCTCCCATTCCATTCACATCAAGATTCATTTTCAATTATCTTTATATACAGAAGATCGATTTAGTATATATTAAGTAAAGATTTTATCAGTTTGCACCCACACAGAAACACAAAGTGTAAAATACTGTTTCAGTACTAGTTATAGCATTACTTCACATTAAGGACAACACATTAAGGACAGATCCCACATGAGGAGTAAGTACACAGTGATTCCTATTGTTGACTTAACAATTTGACACTCTTGTTTATGGTGTCCGTAGGCTCTAGTCACGAGTGGCAAAGGCTATGGAAGCCTTTTGAGTTTGCCAACCTCGATCTTATTCAGACAGGGTCATAGTCAAAGTGGAAGTTCTCTCCTCCCTTCAGAGAAAGGTAACTCCTTCTTTGATGGCCCCGTTCTTTCCACTGGGATCTCACTCACAGAGATCTTTCATTTAGGTTGTCTTTTTTTTTATTTTTATTTATTTATTTATTTATTTTGCCAGAGTGTCTTGGAAAGTCTTCCTTTTCTGTTGGTTCACCCCCCAAGTGGCCGCTATGCCCAGTGTGTTGCGGCCGGTGCGCTGCACCAATCCGAAGCCAGGAGTCAGGTGCTTCCTTCTGGTCTCCCATGCGGGTGCAGGGCCCAAGGACCTGGGCCATCCTCCACTGCACTTCTGGGCCACAACAGAGAGCTAGACTGGAAGAGGAGCAACTGGGACAGAATCCAGCACCTTGACCGGGACTAGAACCCGGTGTGTCAGTGCCGCAGGCAGAGGATTAGCCTATTGAGCTGCAGCGCCAGTGACTGGGCTATTTTTAATCATCTAATTTTAACCTTCTTGGTTACTACATTTACCTGAAGTACATTTAAATTTATGGATTCAGTAGCCACTTGAAAATTGTTGTTAGCTGTCAACTTTCTAAAGACAGACTGAATCACAGCTCACATTTGGAAATATGCTGATATATTTAGGCAATACATTTTTTTTAATGAGAATAATTTCTTTTATGAAATTTACTCTGTTCTAGGCCTTAACTCAGGGCCTAAAGAAGTTCACAGTCTAGTGAAATACACAGATATGTGTTGTAAATACATTGCTCCTATACGTGTTGACAAGACAGATTGCTAAGACATGTTCCTAAGACAGACGTATCTCTGAATATTTTTAAGGCACCATCACCAAGTTTTTAATCACATGATTACAAAGATGCTACAGTTGAAAACTATTTTATGTGTTATCAAATCCAATTTCCCCATTATAAGAAACAAGCCCATACAGAAGAATCAATTTCTACAACTTCAACAGTTAACTAGTGGACAAGAACACAGAAGTCTGAATACCAAACATTCCTTGTGCCATCTTCCCCCTGGGAATGCTACTCCACATGAGTAAATACATGCAAGATGCTAGGGAACCATTCACGGAGAAAGTAACTGTAGCGCCATTTGAAAGAAAGTAACGGCGTGGTAGAAAAGTAACCATGCTAGCTAGCTTGTAAGATTTGAAAAGGGATGGCCTAAGTAGATTGCCTAACCACAAACCACAAACTGTCGTTGCCATGACTACAGGACCCTGTGTGGTCGGCGTGTGGGTGGGGCTAGCCTCTAGAAACTGTACATAAGGGGACCCTCAGATGCTGTAAACCAGAGGTTGCTCAGCCTCTCTCCCCGGTCCATAGTGCCTATTGCCCGCGGGGAGAAGCTCCTGGTCCATAGCGCCTAGTGCCTGAAGGAGTTGGCTTGAGCGATCTCTCCTCCTAGTCACCTAGAGTACCAATAAAGTGTGTTTAGCTTGACTTTCCTCAATCTCCTTGACTCTTCCTTCATGGCAACCTGGCCAGTTTCCGGAGGGGGAGATACTGACACAAAGTTTTATTGATAATGATTGAGTATGGTCTCATACTTGAGGTCTGAAGATACAGATATGGAATAAAAAAGAAACTTGTATCTTACTGAGTCTTTGCCCCAGAAGATCTCTGAGGAGTTAAATGCACATGCTCATGCACAAATAAATGTTCTTAAATTACAGTAATAGTTTCTCATTATTTGTTTGCTTTTGGCATTTTTTTCCTTTTCAGTAGAGGACAGGGATATAAAACAATACCTTGTTAATTGAGGATGCAGGCTTGTTAAGTTTTAATTAATTCATTTAACAAATATTTATTGACTTCCTATGCTATGAAAGGTTCTTTGCAAGATACACACAAAGTAGCTACAGTAGCAGCCCTTGAGGAAGTTCATTTGCTTTTTTTGGAACCCTTGTATCTTATAGTACAAGGAAAGGGAAACAACAGATTCTCTGACCAAGAACACCTAGGCAACTGTCACTCTTCCAGGGTGTCTGCTCCACCATCAATAATAATTAACAAAATATTTACTGAATCTAAGTGAAAAGAACAGAGGCATGTGGCTTCAGTGATATCCTCTCTTCTGGTTCTCCCAGCAATTTTGGGAAGTTGGTATTTTTAATTCCCCCTGGTGATTACAGATGGAAACCTGAGGTTCCTAGAAGCTAAGTAATTTGCCTCAGGTCACACATTAAGTTGATGAAGGACCAAGAATTTGAAAGCAAGTCATATGACATCAAAGCCTATGCTCTTGCCACAATGCACTTGGAATGTTCTGGAATCAAAGTGTGATGAGGGCCGTGGATATCTCTAAACTTGATATAAATGGGTGAGGGGAACTTGCAAGTCCTGAGCTTATGAGTGAAGTCAGTATTTGACAACTGTGTGAGTTACCTTGTGTGCTAAAAATGTAATTTTTCTATACATTAAATATAAATATGTACACACAGTAGCATATGTGTGTGTACACACACGTATTCCTTAAGTACCTCTGAATACACACAGTTCTGCACTTAACACAGGGAAGTTCTGCATTTAGTCTTTTATAGCTACCACCATTACTGTTAATGAAATGATTTTACACTTCTCAAAAGCTTCTCTTTCTGTATTTGGAACATGGATACTTACACGCGAAGTCACTTACTATAAATTTCTATTATATCTTTTTTCTAGTGTGTATTTTTCTGGCACTGAAGTTTATTTCCTGCTAAGTACATTTCTTCCTGACCATGACGATGAGCTATGCCAAATTTCCTTAGCTATTTGGTCTTACTTGTGGTACAACACTTGCCAGAATTTTCCCCAGGGAAATTAGACAGCTCTAAGCATCTCCAGATCTTTTAGCCCAAAGTTTCCTCAAAATAACCTGGACCTTTTCCAAACTCTTCAGTTCCACCTCACTGATCCCTGGACCAGTTCTCTAAGGTTTTTGAGTGACCTTGATCCACCCTAATTTGAAATCACCACAGTAACAGAAGGAAAAGCTGAAGGGGGATTTTTTCCAATCAAGGCAGAGTCTCTGGAAACTGACAAAGGCCCAGTGTGAAGGGCCTGGAGTCTTCTTGTTTTCTTACCAGATGGCTCCTTCACTTATGAGGGGGAAGGGAGTCCTGTTAAGGAAACACACACCTTCCCTGGACTAGCTCTCTATTGGAAGAGGTTAGTGATGGAAAACAGAGGACAAACGCTTAATTCTCACTTATTTACTTTCTCCAAAGTGACTCCATATTGTAGACAGGAAACTAAAATAGGAAGGCCTTCAGTTAATTATGCAGTGCGAGACAGTAGGGATGAAATAATGAGGGAGGAAACACAGAATTCTTCCATAGAGACCTAAAGGGACATGTGTTCGTCATAGTGGTTAAGCTGCCAGTGAGGACAACCGTGTCCTCTAGCAGAGTGCTAGGTTCCATGCCTGGCTTTGGCTCTTGAATAGAGCTTGATGCTAATGAGGATCCTGGGAGACAGTGGCAATGGCTCAAATGCTTGGGTTCCTGCCACCCACCAGGAGAGTTCAACTTAGTTCCTAGTTCCCAGGTTTGGACTCTGTCTAGACTTGGCTGTAGTGAGAGTTTGAGGTGTTAACCAGTGGACATTTGTTCCCTCCTTACGCTCTTCTTCTCCCCACTACTTTTGTCCTGGAGACAACTGGTAGGGCTAGAAACCCAGCCTGGTCCTGGCAGCAGAAGCCTGTGTAGAAGCTCCTATTAGGGTACTGGGATAATCTATTGGTATTCCACTTCTCAGGCTAACTCAGGCCATCACAGACCTTTACAAGTGCCAGTCTGCAAAGAACAGAGCATGTAAATAACCTTTCCTCATTTCAAAGCAAATTCTGCAGACAGCAAATTCTGCTACCACCCTTCTTCTCCACATGCAGAGAGAGGATCAATGACAGAGACCCCCTCTCAGTAAGGGAAGTCCAAACCTTCCCTCACACTGCCAGTCTTTCAGGGCAAATGAAAGGGCAGTTGGTCAAACCAGAGAGGAGAGGACATCCGTCCTGTTGCTAAATCCTGTAATCCAAAAATAACGAGACTTCTCCATAACCAGGAAACTCAAGGAACACAGAGAAAGAAACAAAAAACCAAGTTCATGAGTTAGAAAACTAAAAAGGCAGATAGGACCCTATGTGCTCTGAGAGCAAATCATTACACTAAAATATCTCCTGGGCCCTTCAGTTAGCAAACTCTACCCACAGCAGACTCTCTACTACAAATATCTCTTTTCATTTGGTCTTCTATGCTTCTACCACCCAGAAAATGTAAATAGGTCAAATGCTATTTGTTCAGCCATGTGAAAGTGTCTCGAACTCTCAGTCCCCTTATCTGTAAATGTGAGGACCCAGTCTGCCAGCTGACTGACACGAGTCATTGCTACCCAGCCTATTTCATAATGATGTTCAATATGGGCTTCTCCTTTTTTTTTATTAACAAAAGCAGCTTGATTACTAGTTCCTCATTTTAGGCAGCACTAAGATTTATATATGTCATTTAACCTATCTGGATTTTCATCATCCTCCATAATAAAGAATTTTTCAGGTCTTAGCTATTGTGAATTGAGCTGCAATAAACATTAATGTGCAGACTGCTTTTTTGTTTGCCAATTTAATTTCCTTTGGGTAAATTCCAAGGAGTGGGATGGCTGGGTTGAATGGTAGGGTTATATTCAAGTTTCTGAGGAATCTCCAGACTGACTTCCATAGTGGCTTAACCAGTTTGCATTTTCACCAACAGTGGGTTAATGTCCCTTTTCCCCCACATCCTCTCCAGCATCTGTTGTTGGTAGATTTTGGAATGTGAGCCTTTCTAACTGGGGTGAGGTGAAACCTCATTGTGGCTTTGATTTGCAGTTCCTTGATTGCTAGTGATCTTAAACATTTTTTCATATGTCTGTTGGCCATTTGGATTTCCTCTTTTGAAAAATGTCTATTGAGGTCCTTGGCCCATCTCTTAAGTGGGTTGTTTTGATCTTGTGGAGTTTCTTGATTTCTTTGTAGATTCTGGTTATCAACCCTTTATCTGTTGCATAGTTTGCAAATATATTTTACCATTCTGTCAGTTGCCTCTTCACTCTCCTGACTGTTTCTTTTGAAGTACAGAAACTTCTCAATTTGATGCAATCCCAAATGTTAATTTTGGCTTTAACTTCCTGTGCTTCTGGGGTCTTTTCCAAGTAGTCATTGCTAGTACCTATATCTTGCAGGTTTTTTCCAATGCTCTCTAATAACTTGATGGTGTCAGGTCATAGATTTAAGTCTTTAATCCATGTTGAGTTAATTTTTGTGTAAGGTGAATGGTAGGGGTCTTGCTTCACGATTCTGCATGTGGAAATCCAATTTTCCTAGCACCATTTATTGAATAGACTGTCCTTACTCCAGGTATTGGTTTTAGATCCTTGATCAAATATAAGTTGGCTGTAGATGTTTGGATTGATTTCTGGTGTTTCTATTCTGTTCCATTGGTCTGTCCATCTGTTTCTGTACCAGTACCATGCTGTTTTCCGAGTGGAAAGAACGGGTCATCAAAGAAGGAGGTACCTTTCTCTGAAGGGAGGAGAGAACTTCCACTTTGACTATGACCTTGTCTAAATATGATCAGAGTCGGTGACCTCAAAAGGCTTCCATAGCCTTGCCAACTCATGACAAGAGCCTAGGGTGATTACTGATGCCATAAACAAGAGTGTCAATTTGTTAAGTCAACAACAGGAGTCACTGTGCACTTACTCCTCATGTAGGATCTCTGTCCTTAGTGTGCTGTACATTGAGATTTAATGCTATAACTAGTACTCAAACAGTATTTTTCACTTTGTGTTTCTATGGGGGTGCAAACTGTTGAAATCTTTACTTAATATATGCTAAGCTGATCTTCTGTATATAAAGAGAATTGAAAATGAATCTTGATGTGAATGGAAGGGGAGAGGGAGTGGGAAAGGGGAGGGTTGCGGGTGGGAGGGAAGTTATGGGTGGGGGGAAGCCATTTTAATCCATAAGCTGTACTTTGAAAATTTATATTCATTAAATGAAAGTTAAAAAAAAATAAAGAATTTTTCATTTTTTAACCAGAATTTCCAATTGGAAGGTGATTTTTCTTCTTTTGGAAAAACAAACATTGTGATTAGCACCTTGGTTTCAGACAAGAAGGATAACATGTTCTCCATGGAATAACTAAACTGGAAATTGAAAAGGAGAGAAAAGCAAAGATATGAGAAGAGAGGAAAGAGCAAGAGAAGACAGTGACTCATCAAGAGTCATTAAAATCAACTGGGGTTAAAGATTTCTAAAACATTACAATGTTGGGGTGACTGAGAACATTGTAAGAGCATGAGTTCTTAGTATTCCACTTAAAGGTGTTTGCATTGCTGTGATGGAAATTCTTCTGTTTTACCAGTACATCTCAAGGACAGTTTAACACACTCCTAGATACTTGCTGAGAATGAAGACTTTGTAATTTGAGAGTCTGATTTGCAAGAGTAATCAACAGATGGCCCAGGATAAAGCACTTAGAATCAGGCACTTAGAACCATGAATATATTGAGGGAAGTATTGATTGTCCACACACCCGGGTAGTGATCAGGAAAGCTAAACCCAACATTACTTGATTTTGAGAAGCAAGGAGCATCCCAGCTCAGAGTGAGGTTATCTATGGATACCATATTAACCTAACATCTACATCACATTACTTATTTTTTTTCCTGTTCACTATATATCAAGCATTTAATAAAAATCCTCATTTTACATTAGCATGCACGCTCCTATATTGTTCATGTCCACAATTCCAAAAGAGAAATATTTGCTTGTCTGTTTCAACTGCAGTACCATCTCATCTCCACCAAGCATATTTTTATGCCTTTTAAACCATACCACCCACAAGAATATTCATCTATGTAAAAGTGATTCATTATTACCTTTTATTTTCACCACCAACTATCTTATTGTTCATTGCCATCCAGAGACTGATTCTCATTTTTGTCCTTTGATTCTCATTTTTATTTCCTCTACAGACTTATTTTCCCATCTCCTTTTATCATTTCTGTGTTTCTCCATAACCACCCCTATGTGATCCATGATCAAGCCAAGTGGAAGTCACTAAATTATTGGGTGTTCTCTGCAGCATCCCAGCACTGATGCACTAAGGCTATGTAATCTGCCTGCTCTATTCATTGAGCTGTGTGTTGAGCAGGCTATATGCATTTCACTCAGGAAGCTCAAAATATGAGGGATCTTACTGTCTTTGGCTGATTTAGAGATCAACTTCCTGCTTATTATCAACTATTATCCATGTTGATTTTAATCTTTCAATCCTCATTGTCCTTCTGTTTGCAGTTTTATATAATCACACTGCTTAGTTTCCTGTGGCATTGCAGTGCTGTTCTTCTACCTCTAATGTAATTCTTCATTGTCAAGACCTGGATTGCAGGTTCTCTGCCCCTCCTCCACTTTTTTTCATAAACTCATTTGGCTGACCCCATCACACATTAACAAATTTCAGGCACCCTGGAATTTGTCATGGACTCTTCCCTTAAATATTCACCCTGATGATATTCTTCCCTCAGCCTCTATTTCCCTCAGCTCTGAAATAAACCACTAGGATTGATTAATGATATATCTTAATTCAGGGGATATTATCACATATTATCATCAGTTCATTAAATACCCCTGCTTCATTTTATATATTAATGCATTTTTCAGCAGGTCTTACAACCATTTGTTTCTACATACAGTCTTTTGTGTTATCATGCTTGTTTTGCAATCATGACTTTATTTCAATGTCATTGACAGAGGAAGTAATATGGGTATAAAGCAAATTTTGTGTTATGTGTTATTCTGTCCAGGATAAATGCTAGGTGAGAAAACTATAGTCTGCTGATTATAGCACTGTAGGAATACATAAAATACACACTCTCTTCAATCATCTAGGAGCCTCAATGCTGCCCATTCCTGCTTTTGAAATAACAATTTTGGTCTTCTTCAAAGTAAAAATGATAGTATATATGTATTAGAATATGTATTTTAACCATTTAGCATGTGTGCAACTGTGCTAGTTTCTATCAGATTTCTTTGTCACTAATAAAATTTTTGAATTATTACTCAAACTTGTTTTTCTCACAAGCAGTATGGTTTTTATTGCACGATTTTGCATAGTGAGGCTATTTTTAGGAAGCTATATGCTGCACTATAAAGTACTGACTATTGTTTCATGCACAAATATTTGGTTGTTGAAAATTAAGTGGTGTATAAATGTCATTCTGTTTTTGTTTTTTTTTTTTCATTCTAAATACTATGCTTACACACCCCTCAATGTTGCTGCATATGGTTTGTAACTGCTACCTGTTATACCTCCCTAATTTTCCCTCCATTTTTACATGGGTGGATACCCTTCCAGTTATTCTCAAATTCCTATAGAGCAATAAAATAAACCACATACTATAAATAACGTTACAATAAACCATCTTGTACAAGATTGCTAATGGACGTGCATAGCACTTTCTTTCAAATAAATATAAAATTGCTAGGTCATAGAGTGAGCAAACCCTTAAATTTGCCTAAAGAGTTCCATTGTGCTTCCCTGCAGTGGAATGTACCAGTTCCACAACACAGCATACTCTTATCCCTCTCCTTACCCGACTTTCTAATTTTTCTAATTTTCTCCCATCTAACGTGCATTCCCTTGTGCCATCTCTCTTTAGTCTTCATATCCAACTTCAGATAACTTATGCTTCTTTTGAAGCTATCTTATCCTGGAGACTCAATCTGCCTTCAGCTCTGACACTTGCATTTCTTTCTTTAACAACCACACCCCAAATCGCATGGTTGCGCTGACATTGCCACCATCTCCTTCTACATTGTCAATAAATACACTACCTGTTCCATCAGGCCTCAGCTGCCTACTTACTAACTTAATACAGGCTATCAATGTCTAATTCTGCCAAGGTATTAGTCATTCTTCTGTAAGCGAAACCTGGATATTAGCACAGGCCAGATTGTTGGTCCAGTGTTTGCAGTGTTTTCTAACTACCTCATTCTTTCCTCTTTAATAGTTGGTGTACATTCATGACTTTTTTCCCTTTCAGTTTATTAACACTGATTTATAGGCTTCTTTTATTAAGGGGATCCTAAGCTACTTAAGGGAGGGCATTTGTCTTATCCATCCTTATGTCTCCTACATTTAGTAGGCTCTCAAAAACTCTCCCTTGAGTGATTAAGTGAGCAAAAATGAATAAATCAAATGCTATTTTGTATCAAGTGCCCTTAAGTAATCAAAGTTTGTAATGCCCAATATGTTAGTCAAAAATCTAAAACTCCATTAACATAGAACAAAAAAAAGATAATTTTTAATTAAAATACAGTATCTTAAAACCAACTCACAAAGGAGATTGCTTGATTATTTGTTACTATTTTTTCTTTGAAAAAGATGTTTTATTAATTAGCCTCTCTGGTCTATAACCCTTTTTTGATAGTTATCATACTGTATATCAGTAATACTGGATTTGCTAAAATGAAATGTAATTGATAATGAATTCAGCAGCTAATTTTCACATCATTCTCAAGTGAATTCCAGTTGACTCAATTCATTACATTTTTTCTCTTGAACACTTGGATGATTTTTATTAAAAATTAACATAAGTGTTAGGAAAGTTCATGTCCATGTATTTTGTGTAGAGAAATATATGCTATTCTAGAAGTATGTGTATGTCATGGGAGGGCGCTGAAATCAGGGTAAGTCTAGTTTTAGCTCTGGAAGTCCTGTATTCCAAAAATCACTTGAGACCTAGGCAGCTAAGACAGTCATCTTCATTTACTGCAGTTTCACACTGAACAGTCAGGACCTCCTAGGATCCAACAGTGACCCTTTTCTGTCTTACTTGTAGCAGCTCTTCTCGGAGCATATTTTCTCACACCAAACCACAGACTTCATATGCGCACTGACTGCCCTGCCTACCATTCTATCAATCTGGTTAAAATGCTATTTTTTCTATTTCGTGGGTTCTTCTACCTATAAATTTTCCTACACTGATATTGGTTTATAATGCCCTCCTTTTCTGCCTTACTTTACAGTTTCATACATATGGGTTCTATCACTCTGTGTCAAGAAAAGACTCCATTTTAAAACTAAACTAAAATTGGGGACAGTACCTGTGGAGTAGTGAGTGAGGCCTCCACTTGCGGGGCCAGCATCCCATATGTGCACTGTTTCATGTCCCAGTTGTTCCTCTTCTGTTGCAGCTCTCTGCTAATGGCCTGGGAAAGCAGTGGAGGATGGTCCTAATTGCCTGGGTCCCTGCCACACACGACAGATACCCAGAAGAAGCTCCTGGCTTTGGATGGGCCCAGCTCTGGCCATTACAGTCACTGGGGAGTGAACACCAAATGGGGTTGGAAGACCTCTCTCTGTCTCTCCCTGTCTCTGTCTGTAAGTCTACTTTGATAACTCTCAAATAAACAAGTTTTAAAAATAAGAAATACGCTAAAATTGTGAAATGTAATTCAAACTCTACTTAGAGTAGTATTTATTTTATGTATGAAAAATGTCCATATTTCTCTGTAATCTTGCAACACTGATTATTCAAACTGCCAATGATTTTTCTAATATCTAGTAGATAAAAATTATTTCATTAATGATAAATATTGGATTTGCCTTAGTTAAGTTCTTCTGTATAACTAGGGGAGGTAAATGGTAAACAGAACAAAGAAAAAGCTATTCATACCTGAGTTTAAATTCTAGTTGTAGTTCTTCCTTTGGCTGTCTTGCGTAAGTCATCTAAACTTATGAGATTTAGTTTCTCTGCCCATGAAAGAGACATTAAACATCTTTCCTACAGACATATAGTAGACAGCTTAAAAATAATATATATCAGATGTCAACAAACTTTTCTGTAAATGGAAAGTTATTAAATATTTGGGTTCTGTGGGTTATACTGAGTCAAAGTACTCAGTAGCTTTTGCAATATAAAAGTAGACATACAGAATATGTAAATAAGAGAGATGGTCTTGTTTCAGCAAAATGTTATTTACAACAATAAGCAGTGGACAGATTTAGGCTCTGTGCAATAGTTGCTCTGTAATCTTGCAACATGGATTAATCATACTGCCAATAATTTTTTCTAATATGTAGTAGATAAAAATTATTTCAATAATGATAAATATTGGATTTGTCTTAGTTAAGTTCTTCTGTATAACTAGGGGAGGTAAATGGTAAACAGAACAAGAAAAGGCTCATACTATGTGAGATCTTAAGTGACTCTTACTATGTGAGATCTTAAGAAATGGGAACTAATACTCCGTAAGATAATCTGCCTTTCCTTACCTAATATTTCGATTTTGCAAATTAAGCTCAAAGTAACTCAACATTTATCAATCATATTTTGTAGGTGTAATGTTTTACCATAGTATCTCTAATTCAATTAGTATAGAAAAACTATATGAGCCAATATACTGATTCCAGTGTTAGTAGGGTGGTATGCAATGTGATTTTTTTTTTTTTTTGACAGACAGAGTAGACAGTGAGAGAGAGAGAGAGAGAGAGAGAGAGAAAGGTCTTCCTTTGCCGTTGGTTCACCCTCCAATGGCCGCTGCGGCCAGCGCGCTGCGGCCGGGGCACCACACTGATCCGATGGCAGGAGCCAGGTACTTATCCTGATCTCCCATGGGGTGCAGGGCCCAAGCACTTGGGCCATCCTCCACTGCACTCCCTGGCCACAGCAGAGAGCTGGCCTGGAAGAGGGGCAACCGGGACAGAATCCGGCGCCCCGACCTGGACTAGAACCCGGTGTGCCGGCGCCACAAGGCGGAGGATTAGCCTATTGAGCTGCGGCGCCAGCCGCAATATGAATTTTAATATCTGATTCCCTTTTTCTTGATCAACTCCTCAGTGAAGTCCTACTCTTGCAACTTCTACTTTGACCCAGTATCAAAAATAATCATGATCTATTCGTGAACTAGGTTCAACCTCTGAGAGGATCTGAGATTAACTATCCTCCCTATGCTCCGTGATCTTTGGTAAAGCTTGAGTAACAAATTCTCTCAAGACCAAACTTTATCTCAAGTACTCTAAGTTCTCCAAAATTCATTGTCTTTGTGTCCTGATTCTCTCTATGGTTTGTCACAAGTCTCTCCCAAGAAAGTTGACTTCCATTTTAGTTAGACTCACCTGGGATGATTTGAAAATGGAATTTTTCTTAGACCAATTTCAACAGTAGTAGTCATAGATTAAAAAAAGATAAATTAGATTTCAGCAAAATTTAAAAATTCTCTTATTAAATGATGCCATGAGGAAAATTAATTATCAAGCCTCCCACACATTAGGAAAAAAGAGTTCACAAAACACACATCTGAAGAAGCCCCATTGTCATGGAAGGACCATCTGCTACTCGCCTTATATTTCTCACAGTCCACACTGATGTGTCATGTGGGGGATTCTAAGTTATTGAGAACAATGTGAAAGTAATTCCACTTGAAATTCCAATATTCCTGTACCAATTCCCAAGTGTCTGTGTAACTAGAAATATTCTATAATGCTGAATTTAGTTTATATAGTGGCCTTATGTGCTAATTACTAATACTGCTTTTTACATTGAAAAAATGACATTTCTGGAGGTAGTTTTCCAAATGTGACACATTCAGAAAAATGGTACAACCAATATTCTATGCAATGTCTATGAAATTCCAAAAATGTTTTTTTCCATGCTATCTTCAGTTTGTCTATAACAGAGCCCAGCAGAATCAAGAAACTGTGAACCTATTCTTCACATGTCACAGTATCAGTAAGAATTCCTTCTCTCCTCTCAAAAGGCTGAACAGAGTTCATTATCACCATTGTAAGGTACATAATGTTTCCAATAAAATTTGTCCTATTTTTTATTTTTCTGACAAGCAAAGATCAGACACTCCCTTTTCCCCTCTTGTATAAATTGTCAGAAGATTCTGATACTTGAGTGGAAGAAATCTGTCAAAGGTGCTGTTTGTCATTTTCCTTCCAAAGAAAGATCTGTACAAGATGCACTGAAGAACTGTATAAATCACACACCCATAAGCTCCCATATTTAGTCTGATGAGAAGAAGAGAGAGAAATAAACTTTTGGAAAACTCTCAAACTCTCAGAACCAATTGCCTTTTTTTTTTTTTTTTTTGACATGTCAGCCTCCTTATGCTGCCAACTTGTGACGTTATTTATCATTGTTAGTAGCCCCCTGGGTTAAGCAAATATTAGGCATAGAAAAAATGCTTTTTGCCAGATGAATTACTTCAGAAAACTGTAGGTAATTTCTTGGTACCATTTAAACATTGTATCGTGATGCTCCCAGTTGCTTTATCTAATCCTGGAAACAATACAACACCTACTAATGTCCCATAACTTGTCTCCATCAACAATCAGTGTTTTCAGATATATATGACAGGTTAAGTCATAAGCTAAGAGGGGGAACAGGAGTGAAACTATGCAGGGTTTATTATTTTCTCAAATTCTCATTCTCTCTCTCCTCTCTTTCTCTCCCTCTTCTTCTCCCTTCCCTCATTCCCTCCCTCCAATCCAATAAGGATGCATTAATAACACAGTTACCACCACAGGCAACTGGTGCTCCATCCACTAAGGACTTCTAAAAAAAGGATAGCAGGCACATTGATGATTCTACCTGTAGGGCAAAGAAGCCGTCTCTTTATCCATCAGCCTTTGTTCACCTTGGTTGAGAGCTGCTAAGAAACCAGTTCTACAGTATCCACTGTTTGTCTGTAGCAGGCAGAGCATGGACACATGGCCTGAGAAAGCCTTTAGGTAAAGAGATACAGGTGCCTGGAGTAGTAACAAGTTTGCCATGCATAGGAAAGGTGAGTGATTTGGATGTGTGCTTACCACCAGCAGTACCTGCTGCATAATAACATCACTTAGAGGGGGACTAAAGTAGGAATGTAAATGAAAGCAGACAACTTCAGTTTCATTTAAGAAAATGACAAAGTGCACACTTGATTCTTTTGAATGGATTTGTAATTTTAATAGTCTCTCTAGGCATCATAAATTATATAACAAGGCAGAGAAGAAACTGAAAACTATTGGCTTATTTAAACTATACTTCATGTTTATAAGGAGAAAGTAGTCACGAAGTGCTGACATGCACTAATTTTTATCTTGTGATATTAATCTGCCTGGGGTACTATCACCAAATACCACAGACTAGATGGTAAAAGCAACAGACCCTGTTTCTCACACTTCCAGAGGCTGAGAAGTCCAAGATGAAGGTACATTTTTGTTTGCATCCTAGAGAGGACCCTCTGCCTGCCTTCTACACACCTGCCTTCTACTCGTGCCATTATGTGGAAAAAGAGCAATTACCCCTTGATCTTCACACACAACCAGTGTTATCGTGGGGTTCCCACCTGCGTGACCTCATCTACCCGATTACCTCTCAGAGCTCCAGCTGTAAATACATCACATACTGAGGGACAGGACTTGAACATATCAGTTGAGGAGGCAAAATATTTCCTCCATAGCACCTATGAAATTAACATGAATCAGTTTTTTGCTGCCAAAGGCATTAAATTTTACGTAAGTAGAATTTTGTTACCATTATGGTATTATTTTGATACTAGAAAACATTTCTTAAGGCACCCATGTGGATAAGAAGAAATTATCAATTGGAATTTTTAGTTTATAAAATAATCATAACTCAATTTTTGATTAAGTTTTTAATATTTCACATAGATAGTTCTCTAAAGACTTCCCTTGGCTCATAAATATTTTTTATCTTTTTAAAAATCAATAATTTCTTTAGATGAAGACATTGAAATTATTAAGTGTGTGCTTTACAGAAAGTTATTGGATATAACAATCAGGATTCAAAAATGTTTCTATAACTGAGAAGCCAAAATGAAACCATATGAATTAATTTATCAGGGATAATTGGCACTTCTTGCACTGTAAAATATTAATGCACTAGTTGGAATCAGAGCGTACCACAATCTGTGTAACTGCCCAGCTAAGAGTACAGAGAAGGCATTGGACTATGCTTCCTCTCCACATAGGAATAATGTCTAAGCTCAGCAGAAAGAATTCGATGTACTGTGACACACCTGACATATAGCAGGGAATTTTGAGTGGTGATTTATTAAGTTCCTTTGTCATTTATAATGTATTTATTCAGTGTTCCCAATGAATGTGACATCTAACCAGAGATCCAAAGGAGAAAATAAGGGAATATCATTATGTTCTTAGAAGTGAAACTATAAACCACATTAAATCTGCTAAACTAATTAAAATTAAAGTAAAAATTTGAAAATTCTTTGAATTCTAATCAATTACAACATGTGTCCCTATTTTACTTGGGTATAGCTCCATTTTCCTAATTAAACAGTGTTCTAAACATTACCAATTGAAAAGGGCTTGTAATCATTTGCCATCTGCTTCTAGAAGGTGGATACATAATTCAGGGTTATCATAACTGGTCAATTGAGGACTTTTTATTAATCAACAAATTCTTGTGTTCAATAATTCATGGGGGAAAAAAAGAACATTTGAGTGAGGGCTGGCATTTGTTGTAGTAGGTTAAGCCACTCAACTGCTTGCATTGCCTGCATCCCATGTGGGTGCCAGTTCACCTCCTAGTTGCTCCACTTCTGATCCAGCTCCTTACTAATGCACTTGAGGAAGCAGCAGAAGATGGTCTAAGAGTTTGAACTCCAGCACCCATGTGGGAGATCCAGGTGAAGTTCCTGGCTTTGGCCTGGCTCTGCCCTGGCCATTGTGGCCATTTGGGGAGTGAACCAACAGATGGGAGATTCTCTCTCAGTGTCTGTCTTTCTCTTTCTCTCTCCCCTCTGTAACTCTACCTTTCAAATAAATAAATAAATCATTTTTAAAGCATGTATAGGGCCAAGGGAGTCCTATTTTAAATGGATACTGATTAAATCAAAAAGCCCAGACTAGGGATGGAGAAACACCAAGGGAGAAAGGAGAATTGATGAGATCATGAGGCTACACAGAAAACATATACATCAGGTCTGGCATCTCCTACAGGTGCCAGGTCCTTCTAGATCATGTTGAGGCATTTGGACTTGATTAGAGCAATGAGGAATCTTTAAACAATTGAATTAGCAAAGTTATATGAGGAAGATTCTAAACATCTGTAAGAAAATGTATTTAAAATATGGGTTTGTTTTGATGCAAAAGATTGTTGAAATCCATGTTTCTTTTTTAACACAGAAACCTTTTATTTAAGGTATACAAACTTCACAAACTTCATTCATTTAATATATATATACAAATTTAGGAACATTCTTCCCATCCTTTGCATTTTCTGTGAATTTTTGAAAATTATAATCTGATGGAAAGAACAACAAAGAAGTGTCAGAAAATTCAACCACAAGTCTGTGACACTGATCCAACTGAAAAACAGTAATGACTCTGAAGAGGGGTAGAAGGCAAGAAAAGACACTGAAGGGTCCCAGAGATTTTTTGGAGATATATTTGATAAGGTATTTGAGGTGTTTTAGAAGTCAGAGTCAAGGATGACATCAACATTTCTGCCAGTAGCAGTTGAATAGATACTAATGGTATATTAAAGAATATTATAAAGAAAAGATCAAGGCATCAATGCCTCCATAGAGATCCTGCAGTTAGAACATGAATTTCTATTTCCAGCAACAGAACTGTGACTTTCCATTGTTGTGTAAAATCTTTGAATACATGAATACTATATATATATAAAAGTACTGCTAAATCTTAATCCCTATTAGAAAAAAATCAAATAGCTTTTTACCTTCATGCTTTTTAGTAATTCAATATACTATATTCAAAATACCACTAATCTACTCAAGATCCCCCTGTCCTCCACCTCAGAATTAGTCTAGGGGCTGGCGCTATGTGTAGTAGGTTAAGCCATCACTTGCAATGCTAGTATCACATATGGGTGCCAGTTAGAGTCTTGGCTGTTTCATTTCTGATCCAGCTCTCTGCTAATATGCCTGGGAAAGCAGCAGGAGATGGACCAAGTGCTTGGCCCCCGCATCCATGTAGAAGACCAGGAGGAAGTTCCTGGCTCTTGGCATAGGTCTGGCCCAGCCATGGCCATTGTGGCCATTGAGGGAATGAGCCAAGTGTGGAAAAATCTTTCTCCCCCTCTGTCTTTATCTCTGCCTTTCAAGTAAAACAAATAAATGTTTTAAAAAAAGAAAAAAATAATTGGTCTCTTCTTCCACCATGGAATAGTACACTTTAAAACTTATCACAGTTTTTCTTACTTCAAAGGTCAAAGTAGGTTCTTTCTTGCCCAGTTCATATTCTGGCTAAAGTCTTGCACTCTGCCTGCCATATTTCTCACAGTTGACCCGGTTACTAACTCTTTGAATGATCTTGTATAAGTCACTTAACCTTATAGAGTCTCAGTTTCTATATCTGTCAATTAAGTATAATTCTAGAACTGACCTCATAGGATTGATGTCAATTTAATGAGTAATATGAGAAAAGGATTTAGGATATTATATATTATTCTCATGATCTCTTTGACATGATCTCTTTGACATACTTTGCCACTTATAACTGTTTCCTACAATGATAGCAACAGCAATTAATATAAGCATTTGTTGCATGATTTTTCATTCAATTTCATATTATTTCTTGTTTTGAATTTTTATTTTTGTTATTTGAAAGGCCATTGGGGGAGTGAGAGACAGAGATTTTCCATCTGTTGGCTCACTACCCAAATGGCCACAATAGCTGGGGTTGGGCCAGACTAAAGTCAGGATCCTAGAACTAACTCAGTGTAGGGCTCCCCATATGGGTAGTATGAACCCAACTACTTGAGCAATCTCCTGCTGCCTCCTAAGGTGTGCAAAAGCAGAAAACTGGAAGATTTGTGGAGCTAAGACTCAAACTCAGGTACTCCAGCATGGGATATGGCTATCCCAAGTGGCATCATATCTGCTGTGCTAAATGCCTGTCAGTCACATTTTTTCTTATTCCATTTCTTTTAAAATACAAATGGTTACAAGTTTGAAGAACAGAAAGCTTTTCTTTAAGGACCTAACTAGCCCTCATAGTTGACAAGTACTCTATAAAAAGTAGAATGGCCCTACTCCAGGTCAGTAAGCTCCTAATACACTCAATGTGTTTAAGTATTTTGGATAAAGATTAATGCAAATGAACCACAAAATTCTTCACAGTATGATTGGTGATAAGTCTTTTTTGAAGATAATCTGATTGATAAACTAGCATTATTTCTTTTCCTTATAGTATCAGAAAAATTAATGATGCATAAACCAATTCGAATATGTACCATTGTTCAGAGAAAACAGTTATTAGAAGGGTGAGATTTTATAGTGTGAAATATAATTGTAAATAGCAATTATAAAAACTGATTTGTTCCATATGATAATATCTTCATATTTTGATTTTTCTCAACAATCATATATTAGTAATGGTGGCCATAATAAAACATCCAAGTTTATGTTGAATCAGACAAAATTGAAAATACTAAACCTTTAGATTATTTAAACTTGGTTAAAAAGTTGTGACCCTTACATGTAGCAGGTTTTGTAGTTTCTGGATGGACTCCCTGGGTTTCAAATCCTGGACAGCTGTGTGTACCTGACCTAGTTTATGTACCCACTAGGAATTGTCTAATTCTGGATACCCAATCAGCCCCACTTGCACAAAGGGGAGCACCAGCTGCTATGCCATGACACCTTCTCTTCTGCTATGTTGGCTATGTCATTCTCCAAGGAAGGAATGGCAGGCTATTTCAGGGTACTAGCATACCTGCAATGGTAGAAACCCAGCAGCTCAGGTACCCAGGTCAGGGTCAGCAAGACCCACGAGTACTTTAGCTCTCCCATTCATTTGGGGTCCAGAGGAAACACCATGCCAGAAAACCCCCCGTGATATACTCAATATTACAAGTGTGTTCTTATAGTTAACACCCTATGAACTAACTTAGACCAGTCAGAGAAAGGAAGTTAGGAAATGGAGCTGGTGCTGTGGCTTAGTAGGCTAAGAATCTGCCTGTGGCACTAGCTTCCCATATGGGTGCCAGTTTGTGTCCTGGCTGCTCCTCTTCCAATTCAGCTCTCTGCTTAAGGCCTAGAAAAGCAGTAGAAGAAATGCCCAAGTCCTTGGGCCCTTACACCAACTTGAGAAACCCAGAATAATTTCCTGGCTCCTGGATTCAGATTGGCCCAGCTCCAGCCATTGTGGCCCTTTGGGGAGTGAACCAGCAGACAGAAGACTTTCTTCTCTCTGTATCTCCCTCTCTATATAGCTCTACCTATCAAATAAGTAAATACAATCTTTGTTAAAAAAAAAAAAAAAGAAGACGATGACAAGGAGGAACCAATAGATAAATCCCCTTCCATTCTTTTCCTCCTAGGCTTGGCAGATCCACAAGTTGTCTCTGTAACCTGTCTGGAATAATTGAGCAGCTGACCGTGTTGACGTGTCATGCTGCCATCAGCTTGATAATGCTCCACCCTATGTTTTGTTTTCTTGCCTCATTTCCCTTTGTATTATTATTTTGTCCTAGGATTGCTTGTTGCACATGGTGCTTTCCTATAGTCATATTTTTTTCCCTTAGTTTGTTGACAACCCAGACTTAAGACACAATATGACCTTAGACAAAAATACATAACCTGATTAAATCATTTGAAAGCAGTACAGTTGCATTATGTAAGAAATGCTTACTAATATTAAGAACTGTATGCACTTCATATAGTACTATGTACTTCATAGTGTGCATATGGCAAATAACGTGAAACTGCAATATGAGAAAAATGGATCAAATGTGTTTAGCTCAAGATTGACCCGAGTCATCCTGAGTCAACCATGCCTATGGTTCTCATATAGTATCAGTTCCTCATAATCTTCACAGTAAAATACAAATCTTTGGTGTCAGATTAATAACAATGTGGTGCTTTTTAAATTCTCCAGCTTTGGCTGGCACCGCTGCTCAATAGACTAATCCTCCGCCTGTGGCACCGGCACACCGGGGTTCTAGTCCCGGTCAGGGCGCCGGATTCTGTCCTGGTTGCTCCTCTTCCAGTCCAGCTCTCTGCTGTGGCCAGGGAGTGCAGTGGAGGATGGCCCAAGTGCTTGGGCCCTGCACCCCATGGGAGACCAGGAGAAGCACCTGGCTCCTGGCTTTGGATCAGCACTGTGCACTGGCTGCAGCACACCAGCCGTGGCGGCCATTGTGGGGTGAACCAACGGCAAAGGAAGATCTTTCTCTCTGTCTCTCTCTCTCACTGTCCACTCTGCCTGTCAAAAAATTAAAAAAAAAGAAAAAATTTAAAAAAAAAATTAAATTCTCCAGCTTCATGTAGCTGAACTCCTTCATGGACAATGAAGAATAATTAGAATATGTACACTATTATAATAGTAATGATGATAATTAAAATATTTATGGAGCACTTATCATAAACCAATAAAAGCATTATTCTAATTATCACTGTGTTATATATCTATCTGATCAAGTTCTTGCAAGGACATTTAGAGCAAAAGCCAATGTGTACACAGACCCCTAAAGCCCTATATAAACCAGACCCACTTCTGACCTCTCTGTTCTGATTTCTGCTCAATAATTCCACTTCAGCCACTCTGTTCTTCTTGCTGCTTCTCATGTCCAGTGGGCACTGCATCAGGCGAGGCCGGGACTGTAGCTTCCCCAGGCTGAGAGTACTCTCAACCAGCTGAGCTCTCGGCCAACTCTTTCATCACTTCAGGTTTCTTTGATTGAATTGTGCCATTTTCTTCTGATATTCTAAATTAACTTACTGACAACACTTACTGTTTATCTGTCTTCCCCTGCCAAGTCAAAAATCACACAAAGAAAGGAATATTCATTTGTTCAATGAAGTATCTCAAAGGCCTAAATGAATATTTTTCTCTAGTAGGTGCTCAAGAGAAAACATTGAGTGAAATAATGCATTAATGCTCACCACCCCTACAAAGTAAGGGGCTATTATCTTTGCTTGATGAATGTGGGAACTGTGTGAAAGAGTCCATGGGTTGTACAATTCACCTATTATGGACACAGAACTTAAACCCTGGGAAGTCTGCTTCTGAAGCGAGGCCCTCTATTCCCACACTAGATTGCTTATGTGGCATGCCTCTGTCCATGCTTTGCTACATTTACAACTCTTGTTCTTTCACTAACATTTAGCTACTTTAAGGCAAATTACCACATCTTTTGTTTATTACTATACCTTTATAGGACCTACTTCAGCGACCTAAATACTGGAGGAGTAAACATTCAATGTCTATTGAATTGAATATCAAGTGACTCAGGAAATCTGGCACAGTGGAAAGAAAACTGCTGTGAAGCCAGTCAGATATGAGTTAACATAATACTTTGGACCTTTACTTGTTATATAGTATTCAAAATTTTAATCTCTCCGAGATATACCTTCTTCATCTGTGCCATAAGACTGGTATTACCAGCTACAATGAGTTAGGCATGTATGATAGGGTTAATTCATTGGGCTTCTCTTCTTTTCTTTTTTTTTTTTTTCTTGACAGGCAGAGTTAGACAGTGAGAGAGAGACAGAGAGAAAGGTCTTCCTTTTCCATTGGTTCACGCCCTCCCCCACAGTGGCTGCTACGGCCAGGGCGCTGCGCAGATCTGAAGCCAGGAGCCAGGTGCTTCCTTCTGGTCTCCCATGGGGTGCAGGGCCCAAGCACTTGGGCCATCCTCCACTGCCTTCCCGGGCCACAGCAGAGAGCTGGACTGGAAGAGGAGCAACCGGGACAGAACCAGTGCCCCAATTGGGGCTAGAACCCAGGGTGCCGGCACCACAGGCGGAGGATTAGCCTAGTGAGCCACGGGGCCTGCCTGAGCTTATTTTCATGTTAGGTGATCAGAATACAAGTTCTTCCACATGTCCCTAGGTTCTAAATCAGGGGCTTGTAAACTTTTAGTATTTAGTTTAGCCAGATGGAAAATATTTTAGGCTTTGCAGTTCATACAGTTTCTGTTGCAACTACTCAACTCTGCTGTCATAGTGTGAAAGCACCCATAAACAATATGTAAAAGAACAGGTATGGCTGTGTTCCAATGAAACCTTTGCAAAAATGGTGCATGCTGGATTTGGTCTGTGTACAATATAATCAACACCTGTTATAAAGCATAATACTTGGTATCATTAGCTGAAAGTCATTGGATTAAACATTTAAAAAAATTTAATGATTTATCTTTTGACATTGGCTATTTGAGTTATAATTATAAGCACTATTATTAGAAATGGAGCAATAATAATCTGTATAAATATTTTGTGAATCCAAAAATGTGTATCTACTTCATCCTTTGTGAGACACTGGGCAGCGTTTTATACATTTGTGAGTTGGCAGGTCCATGTCTACTCTTATAAACAGCCTTAAGTAGGGAAGGTAGTAGCTTCTGGAACTGAGCCAGACTGACTGCCTTTCTTGCTCTTCTTCCTCTGTGTCACTGTTTCATTTCCCTTTTCTATGAGCTGAATCTGAATTGCACTTTCTAGTGCTCTGATTCTCTTGTGTATCTACTGGCATTGTTCATTCTAACATCTTGTTTCTGATTTGGGGTAGATCGCTAGTTAAAAAGTTTAGGACATACCAAAGCCTTCATAAATATCTGTATCATGGGCAATATATTTTTCTCATCTAACAAATGAACAACACCATTCCTGGGCTAAAAACCCATTCCTTTTAGTGTAGTTGAACCCATCAGCCCTGCATAAAAAGCTCCATGAGATTTGGCTTAAGAAATAGTCTCAAAATGTGGAAGGGTATACTGTTTCATAATTTCAAAATGCAAATAAGCAGTCAGGCCTTCTCACATACCTTGTTTTAAACAGAAGTTATTCTAAACTTCTGTGCCTATTGATCTACCTCCCTTATATGCATAAGATTTACTTAATTTATATATTTGAAAAGCAGAGTAACAGAGAGGGGGAGAGAGAGATAGCTTCCCTCTGCTACTTTAATCCCCAAATGACCCCCACCAGCACCATCTAGGCCAGGTGGAAGCCAAGATCCAGGAACTCCATACTGGTCTCCACTTGAGTGGCAAAGTCTCAAGAACTTGGGCCGTCTTTTGCTGCCTTCTCAGGCACGTAAGCAAGAAGCAGGGTTGGAAGTGGAATATCTTACACTAAAGCCTGTATTCCTATATAGGATGTCAGCATTCCAAATGGTGGCTTAAAGTGCCGCACCACAATGCCAGAACCCTAAAATGCCTTTGCCATTACTGCTTAGTTGTAAAAATTCTACTTATTTTTCAAAACCTGGCATAGGTCATATCCTTCCCTGTCATTACCCATAAATTATCCCCTTCCCCATCAATGTCCTGCATCTTGCTCATGCATCTATTATTTCATATCATATTGCTTACTGCAATATTCTACATTTAATTCAGTTTCCCTGGCTTTGGAATATCCTATTAACCATGTATCATAAGGACTTGAATATACAATTAGACAATGGCCACAGCTCTGACTTAATCTCTGCAGCAACAGCCCCCAGAAGCCAAACAGCATCTACAGCAATTGTTCAGACAGTCAAAAATTAGTCAGTGACTGCAGCTTCCCTTATCTTTTCTTCTACCATTGGACAAGCCACAGAAATTCACTATACTCCTAAATCAATCTTGCCATGTTAGCAACCTCTGGTCTAAGTAGACTTGAAGCCTCTCTGTTTCTTTATGAGAAAGCTTTTCTCCTAACCCAACTGTCTTGAATTTCTGCAACCACAAATGATGATGGTTCATGGCCTTGCTACTATAAGCTCTGACAAAGTGAGTGACTAAACAAACAGAGGCCCACAGCTCCCAAGTCTCAACCTGTGAAAGCACCAGAGTCACTCCAGAAAGATGCCGGGTCCCCTTCTATTCCATCTAAGTCTAAGCTGATACCTACTGCCCCCAAACCTCCTCCCTTTAACCCTTCCTACTCTGCCAAACAGGAAGTAGCGCAGCTGGGATTACCAGGAGTGCAGCGCCTCTACAACTGACAGGAGAAACACTATAGCTGTGAGAGGTTGTCAGTGGAATGGGGACAATTAGAATTCATGTTCCCTTTACCCTATTTGATTTAATCTTTTGTAAGGAGAAAATGGGGAGGTTTTCAGAAGACCCCTCTAGGTTCGCTGATGAGTTCCAGGCCCTAACCTTAGCTTATGATCTTAACTGGAATGACATCCATCTCATCTTGTCTACATGTTGCATGGCTGAAGAGAAATTGCATATTTGGATAAAAGTTCAAAGACATGCTGATAAGACGTCAGTCCAGTATCCAGACAACTTTGTCATGGGGGCCTTAGCAGTCCCACATAATGCACCAGAGTGGAATTGTGGGGAGCAACTGGGAGTAACTCGGACTGGACTAAGTTACTGGAATTAAGACTTATTCTATGCATCTGCTCTCCCACAATATGGCGCTGAGAAGGGAGAAACAGCTTCTACACAGCTGCCTCCAGTTCAACCAATAAACAGCAGGACCTGCTCCTGATTGGAGGAGAGCAGCGTACTCGGCGTGTGGGTAGCAGAGTTGGGATTGGTGGAAGAGGACTATAAAGGAGGAGAGAGACAACATGCACCAGGAACATCTAAGGGGAACATCTGAGGGAACACCTGTGCAGCCCCCAAGAGAGCCGGCCAGCGGTGTGCCGCTCCCCCGCGGAAGTGGGGAATGTGGCAGAGGGAACTGCCCTTCCACAGAGGTGGAAGGGACGGTAGCCAACCCGGGAAGAACCAGCAGCAAACCCGGGGAGGGCCGAGCAGACCAAAGAACAGCGCAGGGTCCTGTGTCGTTCCTCCACGAAGAGGGGGAGCGACATAATGATGCCGTGACTCGGATAGGAAACTTAGGAGGGATAGGAAACCTAGGAGGGAAGAAACGGGAAGAAGTGGAAAATACTGGAGAGAGAGACTAGCAAAGAGCCTAGGGAAAAGCCGGACGGAAAAGGTGCCAGAAGAAGCTATTGAAAGCCTAGGCATAGACTCGGATACGGACTACGGAGGGAAGCTGGGAGAAATCTCTAAGGTCGAAAGCGAAAGTGAAAGCTAGAACAAACAGACTCAGATACGGACTGTGGGGAGAAGCCAGGAGAAATGAGGGAGGAATATTGTTGGAAGAAAACTTAGGGAAACATACCGGGTAGAGAAAAATGTTAGGGAAATTGAAGCTGCGGGGGGCAGGCCGAGGCGGAGACGTAAGCCAGCTTGGAATTCTTTAAGTCAGCCCGGGGAGCAAAAGGTGAAAAGTTAAACCAGAGGTGGAAACGTGGGCCAGGTTGGAATCCGTCAGATGAGCCCGGGGAGCAAAAGACAGGAAGCCAAACCATAAGGCGGAGACGCATAAGCTGGGTTGAATTTGCCAGGTTAGCCCGGGGAACTTAGATTGAATACCAGTGGTGGCGGAAACGTAAGCTACGCTGTGTGACTCTCGGAAGCCGCCAAGTGCAGAGAGAGCACGGGGCATGATTAGATAGGGAATGTGGGGCTAGTGCGAGGCCGTGGTGCGGGCGCGAAGGGGCGCGGAGACCGCGGAGTGCGCGCGTGAAGCTGGGAAGCCGCGCAGATGAGAGAAGCATGGGCTGAAGCGGCTCAGAGCCGGGAAGTCGCCGAGAAGCAGCCTCGGGGCGGGTGCCGGGAAGCCGCAGGGATAAGAGAAACAGAAGTTTAGAAGTAAAATGAGAGAAATAGGAATGCTGGTAGATAGAAGTAAAATAGGAGAGATAGGAATGCCCAGAGGTAGAGAAATAGAGAAAAATAAGGCCTCCCTTCAACATGGCAATGAGAGAGCTTGGATTCGGTCTGCCTGATTAGTAAGGCGATAAGCACCTGCAGGCAGTTCCAGCAGAGCAGAGCATGCGCTGCAGGGCACCGAACACAGGCACGCATCAGCGCCTAAAAACCTCCTCACAACATGGCGAAGAGAGGACCCGGATTCGGTTTGCCTTATTGGTAGGGCTTGTAAGCACCTGTGGGCAACTCTAGCAAGCAGAGCAGAGTGTGTGCCGCGGGGCACCGAAGACAGGCACGTATCAACGCCAAAAATAAAAAGAAAGGGGGATCTGTGGGGAGCAACTGGGAGCAACTCAGACTGGACTAAGTTACTGGAATTAAGACTTATTCTATGCATCTGCTCTCCCACAATATGGCGCTGAGAAGGGAGAAACAGCTTCTACACAGCTGCCTCCAGTTCAACCAATAAACAGCAGGACCTGCTCCTGATTGGAGGAGAGCAGTGTACTCGGCGTGTGGGTAGCAGAGTTGGGATTGGTGGAAGAGGACTATAAAGGAGGAGAGAGACAACATGCACCAGGAACATCTAAGGGGAACATCTGAGGGAACACCTGTGCAGCCCCCGAGAGAGCCGGCCGGCGGTGTGCCGCTCCCCTGCGGAAGTGGGGAATGTGGCAGAGGGAACCGCCCTTCCACAGAGGTGGAAGGGACGGTAGCCAACCCGGGAAGAACCAGCAGCAAACCCGGGGAGGGCCGAGCAGACCAAAGAACAGCGCAGGGTCCTGTGTCGTTCCTCCACGAAGAGGGCGAGCGACAGGAATCATCACAAAGGGGAATCAGGCTCACAGCTACGAGACCACATGGTCTCATCCTTGCTGGCAGGGATGAGGAAATGCAGTGTAAAATCAGTAGATTTTGAAAAGATCAAAGAGGTGGTGCAAGGTCCAAATAAGAATCCAGCTATGTTCCAGGTACAACAGGTAGAAGCAGTAAGGAAATATAGCAATGTAGACCCTGAGTCTCTAGAGAGACTGGTTTACCTCAGTACCTATTTTACTTTGCAATCAACATCAGATATTAGAATAAGGCTTCAGCAACTGGCCATGGGACCCCAAACCCCTAAAACCAGTTGTTAGAAGTAGCATTTCAAGTGTTTAACAATAGGGTTAAGGCAGAGGAGAGAGTGCCCCAACACGGGGAGCAGGCCGGACCACAGGCTCATCAGATGACGATGGCTGAATCTTGCTCCCCGCAACCTAGGAGTCAGCCCAGGGGAAGTCCTGCAATGGCAGGGAGGTGCTATAGATGTGACCACCAAGGACACTTGAAGAAGGACTGTCCTTTTCCAGGTCCCCTCCCAGGGCATGTCCCCAGTGCAAAAGGATCGGCCATTGGAGAAGGAATTATCCTCTTCTCTGAAGGGAGAAGGGGTCTCCTGCTCCACTTACGGCTTCCTCTGAACAGTGCAGGGGCCTGGGGATCTTGAAGCCTCCTGAGGAGATAAACATCTCGCACCAAGAGCCCCGGGTGACCATTGAGGTTGCAGGTAAGCGTGCTAATTTTTTAATTGACACAGGAGCCACTTCCTCTGTGCTCACTTCCCATGCTGGACCACTTTCCCTTAAGAGCTGTACTGTTGTGGGGTCGATGGGAAGCCTCGATCCCAGAGATTTACCTTACCCTTAGTATGTCATATAGAAGACGTGCTGGTTGCACACCGGTTCTTAGTTATGCCAGAGTGCCCAACTCCCTTACATGAAAGAGACTTATTGTCGTCCCTCAGAGCCTCTTTAAGGTTAACTTCCCTGACACCTAAGACATTCATTATGAT
The DNA here is from genome assembly GCF_051225735.1 of Oryctolagus cuniculus. Classification (NCBI taxonomy): domain Eukaryota; kingdom Metazoa; phylum Chordata; class Mammalia; order Lagomorpha; family Leporidae; genus Oryctolagus; species Oryctolagus cuniculus. The sequence goes on from NC_142867.1 coordinate 71,676,935, forward strand.
GCTGGCAACTACTGAAACAAGTAAGTCTAGATAATATCCCTGCTGAAAAAAAGGAAAGACTAGATACCCCAGTTTTGGATCAAGGAATTCCCGGGTGGGCCATAAAGGCCACACCCATCAAGGTTCTCTTAAAGGATAAGAATGCTATTCCTCATCAATGCCAGTACCCAATGAAATCAGAAGCTAGAAAAGGACTCCAGCCTTTAATTAAAAAATTTCTTGCCGGCAGCAGCGGCCATTAGAGGGTGAACCAACGGCAAAAGGAAGACCTTTCTCTCTGTCTCTCTCTCTCACACTATCCACTCTGCCTGTCAAAAAAAAAAAAAAAAATTCTCAAACATGGACTTTTGGTGCCTTGTCAATCCCGCTGTAACACCCCCATCCTGCCAGTCTTAAAGCCAATGGAGAATATAGGATGGTTAAAGACTTCAGAGCAGTTAATGAGGCAGTTGTTCCAATCCATCCCATTGTGCCAAATCCTGATACAATATTGACACAAATACCCGAGGGGACCTCTTGGTATAGTGTTGGACCTAAGCATGCTTTCTTTTATATTCCATTAAGCTCAGAATCCCAGTTTTTATTCACCTTTGAATGGACTGACCCAGCCTCTGGGATAACTCAGCAGTATACATGGACTGTCCTTCCCCAAGGGTACCAGGACAGCCCTCATCTGTTTGGTAATACACTTGCAAAAGAACTCAGGGAAGTGCAACTAAAGAATGGGGCAATCTTACAGTGGGTGGATGATGTTCTCATCTGCATCCCCTCTGAAGAGGACTCAGATGAAAACAACCACGTTTTAAACTTCCTAGCTAAACGAGGGTACAAAGTTTCTCCTGCGAAGGCCCACATTTCTAGACAAGAGGTAGAATACCTGGGGTACATCCTAGCTCCAGGGAAACAGACCCTCTCAGTTAAAAGAAAGGAAGCTATTTTATGTATAGGGCCACCACAGACAAAGAAGCAACTCAGGGCATTTTTGGGAATGGCAGGATTCTATATAATATGGATCCCAGGATTCAGGTTGATAGCTAAACCCATGTATGAGGCCTTAAAGGGCCCTGATGCAGACCCACGCTATTGGATGGGAGAGCTACAGAAGCCATTCCAAAGAATTAAAGAGCTTTTAACAGAAGCCCCAGCACTAGGGATTCCTAAGCTGAGCAAGCCATTTACCCTGTTCATAGAAGAAAAACAAGGAGTGGCTTTGGGAGTATTAACCCAAAAATTGGGTCCACTCCCATGACCAGTGGCCTACTTTTCAAAACAGATTCTGTAGTGACTGGATGGCCTGCATGTTTAAGGGCAGTTGCTGCTATTGCACTATTGGTGGAGGAAGCCACCAAACTGACCTTAGGTCAGCCTCTTGAAGTTCAAACTCCACATTAAGTGCAAGGAGTCTTAGAAATTAAGGACACCAATGGCTGAGATGAGAGTGCCTCACAAGATATCAAGACCTATTGTTAGACTAACCTGAAATAACCCTTAAGGTGTGTCAAGTCCTCAACCCAGCAACTTTGTTGCCAGCTGACAACGCTAGAGAGTTGACCCATTCCTGCATAGAAACTATTGAGCAGGTGTACTCTAGTAGGCCAGACCTACAAGATGAGCCCTTGGAAAATCCAGATGCCGAATGGTTTACTGATGGCAGCAGCTATATGAATGAAGGAGTTAGAAAGGCAGGCTATGCTGTAGTGGATCTTACTCAGACAATAGAAGCCCAAGCACTACCACACAATACTTTAGCCCAAAAGGCGGAGCTTATTGCATTGACTAGGGCTTTACAACTGGGAAAAAGCCATCGAGTTAATATATATACAGACTCCAGATATACTTTCCTTGTGTTACATGCACATGAAGCAATCTGGAAAGAGAGAGGCTTACTGACTGCAAAGAGTTCCCTGTTAAATATGGAAAAGAGATACTGGCTCTACTTCAGGCAGTGCTAGAGCATTTGGAAGTGGCCGCCATCCATTGCAAGGGACATCAGAAGGGAGATAATTATGTTAACCAGGGAAATGCGTTAGCAGATAGAGCAGCTACACAGGAGGGTTTGGAAATGGCTCTTATACCTCAGTCTGTGGAAGTGGCTAAGGAACCTCACTATACGGAGCCTGAGAATAAATGGGCCCAATAGCAGGACTATACAAAAAATGCAAATGGATGGTGTTTGTTAAATCATAGAATTATGCTCCCAGTGGCCACTCAGTGGAAAATTACTAAGGAGATATACAACTCTATCCACTTGGGAAGAGATGCTTTAGTACAACTTGTCTCCTGAGCTTTTGGAGGAAAAGGACTAAATACTGTCATAAAGGAAGTAACTCGCTCTTGCCCACTATTCTTACAAAATAACCCTGGCCATGTAAGGCCACCTCCCCTGTTGACTTCTGTGCAGAGGAGGGGAACATACCCAGGTAAAGACTGGTAGGTTGATTCTACCAATATGCCCCCAACAAACAATTATAGGTACCTTCTAGGTCTTTATTGATACTTTTACAGGATGGATAGAGGCCTTTACAACTCGAATGGAGAAAGCACATGAGGTATCTAAGGCCTTGTTGAAAAACATTGTGCCACACTTAAGACTCCCACGGTCACTCCAGAGTGATAATGGACCTTCATTTATATCTAAAATAACCCAGCAGGTAGCCACTGCTCTAAGAATTTCTTACCACCTCCATACTTCTTGGAGGTCTCAGTCATCAGGTAAAGTTGAAAAGGCTAATCATAGCCTTAGAAGAATTCTGGCCAAGCTTTGCCAGGAGACCTCAGAAACGTTGCTCAACTGTTGCCAATTGCTCTTCTCAGGATGAAAATAGCACCTAAAACTGCCTTAAAGCTTAGCCCCTATGAGATGCTCTGTGGAAGGCCTTTCCTCACCTCTGACATCCTCTTTGATTGAGAGGTGCAAGATCAAATAAAGTACATTATCAACTTAGGCCAGATTCAAAAGGCTCTGGTAAAGTACGGCAACAAGGTCCTTCTGGCGCCAGACCCTGAGGCTCCTGAGCAGCCTATCTCCTCAGGGGACTTGGTCTTATTAAAGCCCTGGGAGGAAGGGTCTCCCTCAGACCAGTTGCAGCCCCAGTGGAAGGGGCCCTACTGAGTACTGCTGAGCACGCCTACTTCAGTAAAATTACAGGGAGTTCCAAGCTGGGTACATTTGTCAACGATTAAACCTCTGCCTCTTGAGTCTCCACAGGTGGATCCAGCAGATATGTCTGCTTATTCCTGTGAGCCAATTGAAGATCTAAATTACCTCTTCAAAAGGCAGAAAGATAAGTGAAACTCTTGTCCTAGCCACGTTGAAATGCTGCAATTTGGTGCCCACCTGATGCACATACCTCTTTTGATTCTTTCTGGGTGCTATTATTGGCAGAAGCACTCCTTACTGGGTTCCTCAGTGGTAAAGAGTGACAGCCCAGAAGAGTTTTATGAAACCAACTTTAAGAACCTGACCTTAGCTCCGGGTAATCTGGCCTACACTTCAGGACAGCTTCTACAGTAAGCTCTGATTTCAGTAGATTCCCTGTCCAGGGTACTTATGGACGACAGACCCTAGAGTTCATGTTAATAGAACAAGGGGGCATGTGTGCAGTGCTCAACGGGATCTGCCTCCTTTACTCAAATAATAGTATGTTCACAGAAAAGGACATCAAAGCCCTCTATGCTCAAGCTAAATGGTTTTATAGTTTGCATAGGGGTAATCTCTCACCACCTACTGTCTGGGAAACAGCTAAGCATGTTTTTTTTTTTTTCCATTTTAAGGGGCACACCAGTTGCACTTGGATTTATTCCAATCTTGTTCATGGTGATTAACAAATTTATATATCTCAGAACCCAGCAACTTCTGAGAATCATGATGACCATGCTGGAGACACTGAGGATGGCGGTGACTGAAAGAGCTCCAGCTCCTGAAACGAACTCATTAGACGAGATAGGCAGAGACTTCCAGACCGAGAACAGGCAGGGTCTGCACCCCTAATAAGCAGGAAGCCACTACAGAAGATGGTGACTTGATGCCCATCAACATCCCCTTAAGATTAAGGTCTGGAGTCTCTGAGTGGGGAATGAAGTAGGCAGGCTAAAACCGATTAGGTTTGTGAGCTGGAATACCACACCTTTGCCATGCCCCTGTGTGACCTCTCACCCTACGTGATACCCTCACCATGCCCCCGTGTAATATCATGCTCTACCTGACCATACCTGAGCACCCACTGCTCACAAGCCACTCCCCTATGAAAAATATATAAAAGGCAAGGAGCATCCCAAAAGGCTCTCGGCCTGTGCTTTACTGTTGGTGATAAGCGGTGGATAGCAGCTCAAGGCGCTTGCTGCACATGGCCTTGCTTCTGGCATGCTTTCTGCTTGGTATGGACACTACCCTAGTTTCCAGATTTTCCCTTCTCTTTAAACTGAACTAAAGCTCTCACTTTCCTATGCACCTTTGGCACTAAATAAAAGCCTAAAATGCACCATACAGCCTCATTTATGGATGCTGGTATTTAGAATTCTTCTCTAAATATTAGGCAAGAACTCTCTCAGGCTTATTAATATTGGGGATTTATTAGTAAGCATATGGTGATATTGTATGGCACCCCAAATTCCGGTAGCCTATGTGGCATCCCAGATGGCACTTCTGGGGAACTTTAAGGGGCCACATTTCTGTATAGATTTTAGGGGGTCACCTCTGATATCAGGTTGACTTATTTTATTTCACAATCCCCAGAAATAAGTGTTTTTGATGCTAAATGACTTTGATCACTCTGCCTACACCAGTGGGGAGAATATAGGGATAGGGCAGTGTGGCTAATCTGGAAGAGCTCTATGGAGAAGGCTCTTTCTAAACATTTCAGTGAAAGTAACCAAGGCGAATAATCAGATCACTAGTCCAGTGGGCAGTCACATGAACTGAATTGGAGAAATGATCCCAAGGAAATGGGCCTGGGGTAATGTAAGGAACAGAGGGCAGGAAAGTTATTGGACAAATACTAACTTACTTTGCTTGCTCCTCTGTTGTGTAAGGATGAACCAAGTTGTATAAAGGGCCAAGATGGTGGAAAACTCAATGTTTTTAAAATGAAATAGAACAGTCATAAAACATTGAAAGGATATGCAAATTTACATTGACTCATCTGGCTTCCTTTCCCTTTATTCTGTAAAACAAAGCAATTTCACTTTAAGTACTCTGTAATATATTTTACAAGACAATACCAAGGAAGTTTAATCTATTTCACACATGGAAGGGCAACGGAGCAGACTTATCATGACATGAGCGATAGGTGTGCCTGCAGGAGCATTAGACGGAGCCATCAGTGCACACCAATACACCTCTGATACCTGAAATTAATCCTGCAGCAGTGGGGAGGCTTAGTCATGCAGGCTGCCCTTCCTGCTGAAGGCAAAACCAACAAACTTGACACACGTGCAGGAGGTTGCCTGTGAATCTTAAGGATCATTATCTCTGTCTTCCATAACAAAGCCATAAGAATATTACTTCTTTCACTTATTGCATTACAGAATACACATACTTTTCTTCATTTCTAATGTGTAATTTGAATTGTATTTGTCTTGGCAGTATATCATATTGGTCAAGGAAATGAGTTATTGAGCTATAAAAACGTGTGTTCAAATCCTGATCCTTACCTTCAGATAAAAAGCATGATATTAAACCTATCAAACTTTTAGCTTTCTAATCTGCCTAATGCGTATAATAACATCTTTATCTAGGGAAATATTTTAAGAATAGAGTTAGATAATGAGTGAAAAAATGTTAGTGTGGTACTTGATGCTTTTTTATTAATATATATTTTATACATATATGACTATGCTATATAGTTAGTATATGTATATATATATATATATTTATATGTATATACCCATACACTAAGTAAACATGATAGGTACTTTAATGAATCCTTATTAGGCTTCTTTAAATTTATAAAGGTTACATCTCAAGATGTTCATAAATCCTTAATTATACCCTCACAGCATCCCTTATAAAATGTATTAAATTGAAGTCTTAGTATTTTGTATGGCATTTCATTTTAAAACCACATAGTCACTAAAAGTAAGGATGTTGGGTGGGCAGTTGAGTTCATCTGCTAGCAAAGTAACTCGGCCCTGCTCACCAGTCTCACGGTGCAATTCACAATTCTGCCTGGAAAAACGAAATCCATCACTGGACTCAGTACTATTCGGGGTCAATAGCAAATATCTAAACCTATGTTTGTTTGATCCCTGAACACTAATAACCTCACTAGTATTCTATATCAGAATCACTTTTGCTTTCTCCCCTCTTTCCCTCAAAAATATCTAAAATATCTCACTCTTGCCTCAAAACCTCTACAGTTGTCACCTTTACTTTGGAGTTTTTTTGTGTTTGTTTTTGGCTTACTTTTTCCTGTTATAGGAGTGCCTGGCTGTTCCTATGCAAAGGGACCATGTTGTCTACATGTTTGTAGTTACAACAACAGAGTGATAGCATTCTTTTATGCACACATTCACCAAGTTTATTTGGTAAAAGTTCATTGAAAGTCTGCAATATGCTAGAAGACCCTGCATTTCACCAGGAAAGAAGGAATACTACATGGTCCCAGCATCATCTCAGTTGAGTTAGTAAGACAAGCATTGGGCAGGTAACTACAGGCCTGACGTGGACTAGGGGACCAGGAGTCTGAAGCTGAAATGAAGGGAGGGTTGATGTTGCTCAGTGTCGAGGGGAAATGCTCCAGTCAGCCAGGACTGCATAGCACTCAGGTAGGCCAGTATGGTCTGAGCCTAGAACTGAGCAAAAGCCAGCAAGACATGTCTGGCAAACAGGTCAGTGGTACAGAATAGACTTGGAGAGGTAGAATCAAGCCAGATCATTTCCAAGGCCTTGAAGGATGCTACATAGGTTTAAATACTACAAAAAGGCACAAAGCTGTTTTATACATTGTGTGTGTGTGTACATGCACATGCACAGAGATTTGCCTGAAAAAATCAGCAGCACTTTTCTATCCTACAGAATCAATCTTAACACAGGAAGAAGACAAAAAATGACAGTGTATTAAGAGCTGGTCACTATGTTAGGTCTCATTTCTGAAATTATCTCACTTTATCTTTAGAATGATCCTGCAAACTTAGTTTCAGGAGTTCTGTGTCATACTTAATCTCTACATTTTGGAAACCCAAGGGATAAATTTAAGAACGTTCACAGTAGTGTCCATAAGAAACTAAAGGACATTGGTCATTGTTTTCCCCAGTGCAGACCCCTAATGACTTCTTTCTTGTTTTATATTCTACATTATAGGGAATGATATCATTAGTCTGGCACTCAGTTTATGCTGGAAGAACAGGAAAGCTTGTCAGAGATAAAGTAGATTGCTGTTCTGTCACAATAAAGGTCTGGTCTTTCATTGTAAAGACTCCAAATTCTTTCCAAAGCATCAGAGGAATGTACATCATGATAATGTAGCAAAGGACGACACAAAGTTGTGGGATCATTTCTGTACAAAGACAGGAACTTATCTGGAGTCAACTCTCAGTGATCTTTTGCTTGCACAATGATGGACATCTAGAACTCTCAGGAGTATTATTTACCTAGAATGTTTCACATTTCTCTTTGCTTGTGAATTAGGTGAAGTAGCAGTGACCTTACCTCTCAGCACACATTTGCATCATCTACATCAGAGATGATAGTACAATGGAATAGCATGCACGTGAAGCCAAAACATTATGCATGGAGAACAGCAAATCATGTTTCTATGATTTATGCTCGATTATTTGGAGTTTGAACTTAAAAAAGAAACTCTTGGAAACACACATATGATAATTAAGATAAAATAAAAGTGTGCTGATTTTGCTACATCTTGGACAAAATTGGCTGCTAAATTGTGGCATTGACCTTTCACAGGCCTTGCCAGATTTATAGAGACAGGAGCAGAAGCTACATCAAAAGTCAATGATTTCTTGTGCCATGACCTACCCAGCTCATTTTAATTCAAATTATAATAAAAGATGTTTTTCTTTTTTTCCATAGCAAGATTTTTTTTAGGAAATTAGTAGTTGTAGAATATGACCAACCAAATCAATTTAGAGATAAATGCTATATAATAACATATTCATCATTTGAAGAATATGAAAGTACCAAGGATAATTATATGACATTTATGCCCTGTTCACTTCAAATACATGAGAATTCTATGTGGAAATATGAAAGGAACATGCTAATTTACTCTCTGAGGAACAAGAGAAAACCTGAATAAAAGGACAATGGCCTTCAGGCTCAGTCATAAGAGCTGACAATGACCTCAGTGTCAACTGTTGGCCTGGTTTGTTCTTTGAAGCTTTCACTTTCTTTGTAGTTTATTGGAAGCTGTATTTTATCTACACTGATGACTCTGAAATTTGTCATTTCAGTCACACAACATTTTTTGAATTCCACACTCAATCCTGTCTACTTCAAAACTCAGCTTGTGTGTCCCACAGTATGATCAGAATGTTATCCCAACACCTTTTTTCTCAAAACCTCTTTTGTCCTCGTTTTACTCACAGTTATCACCAAGCCATATCCTGGCACTGACAGCTCATTTCCTTCAGCCAAGAATACACGTCCAGTCACTACTCAAATCCAGTGGATTCCTCTTCCTGAGTATTCATTCTTTAGTGAGATCACTTCACCCCTGTGCCATTGTAGCTACACTCAACCAGTGGAGCACCTCTCACCTGGGCTAATGACAGTCTCTAATCTGCCCTCCCTGACTCCTCAGCTCACTCCACCTTGTTCTTCAAATCTGAGCCAGTGATTTTTCTGGAGCATTTTTGTGTGCTTGTATATACATCATCCTTTTTAAATCTCTTCCAACATTCAAGGGCTACATTTCAAATTTATGCATAGACATGGAATCTGACCCCTGTAGCCTCGTACCTTCTACCACCAAAGCCATTTCCATGACGGAATATATTCCAGCCTGTTCATTCATTGTCCCTTCTGCCTGGAGTACTCTCACAACATCTATACCACTATTTTCCAATAATAGTCACATTTCAGTTTAAAGATTACTTGCTGATGGAAGCTTTCTCTAGCACCACTGACTGCCAAATGTGTTAAAAGTCTTTTGTATACTTCCGTGGAAATTTTATTTCTCCTAACATTAAATTCTCACTGATTTTTCAGTTATAATTTTTATCTCCATTAGAGCACAGCTTTCCTGATGACAGGGACTGCCTATGTTCGTGGCATCTAGGGCACAAAATTATGTCCAATGTAATAAATGTTCCAATTTGTGTACAGTCTGAAATATAGTCTCTTACTTCACTGAGAAAATGGAAATGATCCCAAGAGAATTGTTACCTACTCCTACAGGGAATCTAAGAACCTGCGTGACATCTGTGCCTTAAACTTAGCCTTCCCTGAGTTGAGCACTTGGACACTCATGTAAGGACACACTCCAGGTTTTCAAGCTTCTTTTCCCTGTACCATTTATATTCCCTGCCTGTTAGAGGATTCCCAAGAGCAAATAAATATGTTATCATTTCAGTCCTAAAACAAGAAATCAAAAGGCTTCTTCCCTTGATTATGCATTCTGCTGTGCTCCCTAGCACTTTTCTCACCTCCTATTTAAATAAAATTCTTTGAATGGATTGTCTCCAATCCCTTAACTATAATTCCTCGCAATGTTCTTATCTACAGCCTCACATCAGCACACTTCATCATGCTCTCTTCCTCGAGAACTCACCAATTTTACTCTTTCTGCTATCCTTAGGGCTATTCCTTCCTTCAATTCCCGTCTCACTTCTCATGTTAGAACTCTAAAAGTTGGTACGCCACGTGGCTCACTCCTGACACCTGTTTACAAAGTTTGAGAGTGTTTTACCCACTTATAACTTCCCAAATTTCATTTCCAATGCAACCTTTTTACGGAAATCCATATTTATGTATCTGAAGTTGATGTATTATTCCAACAGAATATCTAAAATTAATTTCAATATTGAGTCCAAACCCCAAACTTTTTATAAAATGTGTAAGACACATATATAATCTTATCTATCTCAAGTCATAGAAACTCTATCCATCAAGGTGCCATTGCTAAAAACTCTGGAGTTGCTCTTAAGGTCTCCCCTCCTTTAAAGACACATTAGGCCCTAGAATCTCACCACTTCTCATTGCTTCCAGTGCCAGCCAGCACTTTTATCATGGCATAATTATCACTTCCGTAGATTATTGTAATCTGTTCCTAAGTAGTCTATTTCTACCTTTTTTTCTGCTTTAATTTATTCTCTATGCAGCAACTACAGTGATAATTTAAAAATATTAAGTTAAACTACCTCATTCCTCCAATCAAAATAAAAGCAAAGTTCTTATATCATCTTGAAAGACATAGGATCTGGCCCCCAATTACCTCTGACCTCATCCCCTATTACTTTCTTCCTCATTCATTCTACCATAAGAACACTGAACCCTTTGTACATGCTCACAAATGATGGGCACAAGACTCCTGCCTCAAAGTCTTAGGGTGGACCATTCCATCTACTTGGAGCACCCTTGCCTTGTCTGCATCTCTTCTACTTTCACGTCCTTCAAGCCTTTAAATTTAAAAAGGATGATGTATATACAAGCACACAAAAATGCTCCAGAAAAATCACTAACCATTTTATAATTTCACTCCTTTTCCAAGAATATCTGTTAAAAGTCTATTATTTTAATCTTCATGTCACTTACTACCTTTTAACAGACTAGGTTATTAGTGATCTAACGTCTCCTCCCCCCGTTAGAATGTAAATTCTTTAGAGGATGTTGTTTATGTCTGTTTGCTTCTCTGCAGCACCCGTGTAGTACCTAGAATAATTCCTGGCACATATAGCTTTCTCAAACAGTTACAGTACAGAAAACCACACCTTTTACAAAATAGATCCAAATGAAGAGAAAAATGAATAACATGTAGTGATCTTGATTGTCTTTTGAGTACATGAGATGCAGCATGTGGTTTGCATATAAATGAAACAAATTGATGTAAACGTAATGCTAAAACCACACTTAGCTGTGATTGAGGCAAGGCCTATTTATTTGTCAAATGGGGAAAATAAGCCTCCTCCAAATTATGTAATAATTATTAAATTAAATTTTCCAAATATTCTAATAGGCAAAAAATTGGAAGAATAATCAGAATTCTACAGCTTTGAAATTAATTCATATAAATCTATTTGCTCTAAAATCTCTCCCCATATATATGCATGTATGCAAATATCTAACTTAGTATGCATAGACTTTAGTATGTAATTCTTTCACATTTATTTTAATCATCACAACTAATATAGATTACACTGTCATACAGATTAACAATACAAAGTCAAAGTGAAAACTCCCTTGAAATATTGAATGATGACATTACCATGTTCATGTCTTTTTTTTTTTCCTTTTTACATTTCTTATAATGCATCCTGTTGGCAAACCTGTTCACACAAGGTATGGACATAAATCTTCCCCATTTTAATAATTCAAAGCTATGCTCAAATTGTATCTCATTTGTAAATGTAGAACATCCAACAAACTAGAGGAACACCATTCATTTTGGGGGGAGTTAAGAGTGAGAGGCCTCTGGCTATTTGTCAGATTTGAAGTTTATTACCTAGAAAGCAGGTAACCCCAGTCACTTGCCACTCTACTATCCTTATTCAGAGCAACTCTGCACACTGGAGGAAAGTAATTGATTGGGACAATTATCTAGCCTGCTTTCGCACCTGCTCCCACATAACAGTCAACCAACCAGCTAAACAACAAAGAAATAGGAACAAACTCACCATTCTCTTGAAAATAGAAACCATTGTTTCATAAGCATCTCAATAAGAGCAGCCAAATGAATTCAACTTGAATGAAATGGATAATTTCACAGAGGAAGGTATAAGAATTGCTCTTACAACAAGTATTGGTTACTTAAAGTGTTTATTTTGGGTTTGTCTTTTTTTTTTTTTTCCTGGAGTGAAGCGAGGCAAAATTGCCTTATTTCTCCATTTAACTTTCATTATCCTTACCTCAAGAATAGAATAACTCATATTTCTTCCTGTGTCAATGCATTATCTTCCTCCTTTAACTGAACCCATAGCCACATCAAAACAGGACCAATGTCTATGTTGCTTCTATTTAATGCATGCATTACTGTTTTATAAAAAGAGCACCTTCATGGATTATACTGCAGTTGGTGAGAACTGCATAATATGAGGAATTATGAACTTTTCCCCTTGTAATTGCAGAATCATTTTGAAGTTTCATTTTAGTGGTAAAACTATAATGTGGGTTTAAAATTTAATATCCCATTCACATTAGAGGCATGCTTGTGTGTAAGGTTTTCCATAGTATCTCCCTGCATAAAACAGGAGTCATGTTTTCATGAGGTTTCTTTCTCAGCATAGTGCACAGCCTCTCTCAGCCTATCCCTATGTGATGCTGTTCCATTTGATTGCTGGCATTTTTGAGGAACCACCAGACAAAATTGGGAAACTTAGAGTTAACAATTAATTTGCATTTTGCCTATATAGTCACTTCACAGCATTGTGTTCCAATGGATCCTATACCTGGCTACAGAACTTGAAATGAATTTCATTCCTTATTATTCATGTATTCTCTTTGCATCATTCATTTATTGAAAGTTATTTAATAGACCTCATATGCTAGGCATTGTCCTAGGCACTGGAGATACAGGAGCAAACATAGCAGTTCCCAACCTCATGAAACTTGTGTGTCTGAAGCTTGAGATAATAAATGAAAGTGCTTATCACAATTCTGGCATGTGGTTAAAGATAACGAAATTTTTACAAAATTACCAGTGAAAAAAACTAAAGCTCCACAAGATCAAAAGTGATGTCCAAAGGCATCAGTTAACTTGCCAAACAACTAATAAATAAGCGACATCTTTCTGGAGTTACACTAAGAGGGTTTAAGTTCTCCACCCACCACGTACTGGTATGGCGCCTTCATTTCTTAAAACAGTTTTACTCTGTTTTTTGATGCAATGACTAAAATTATAGTACCTAGCATGTGGAATTGTGGTGAGGAATAAATGAGCCTACTGTATAAACAGTATAGTGCCAGGCACAGGATAAATGCTCAATACACATAAAATATTTTAATATCCACCTCTCATATTACATATTCCAATAATAATCCATGCTGTTTTTAAGCTACAGAAGCAAGCCCATGAACTAAGTTATTCCGTTACATAAAACCCTAAAGAGAATTTATGGATCATTTTCAAAAGATACATGAAACACTAGTTGAATTTTGATTTTCTAAGTGAATGATGTGAGCTATGTAGAAGTAGGAAATGGTACTACACAAACCAAGATGTTTGTTTTGTATTGTGGCAAAATGTGTATAACATGAAGTTTATCAATTTACCCTTCTCACAGGTGCATTCAGTGTTGTAAAATAGGTCGCATTGTTTTGCCAAGCTCACCATCATTCTTCTCCAGAACTTTTCCACTTCTCTAAACTGAAACTCCATTCTCTGTGAACAACTTGCTCTTCTCCCTCCCCAGACCCCTAACAACCCTAACAATAACCATTCAGATTTCTGTCTCTATGAATTTGATCAAAGTAGCTTCCTCAAATAAGCAGAATCTTCACTATTTGTCCTATTGTGTCATGCATTTCACTTTCCATAATACTATCAATGTTCAGCCATGTTGTAGCATGTGTCAAATTTTCATTCCTTTTTAAAGCTGAATTATATTCCATTGTAGGTATATACCATGTTTTATTTACTGAACCACCTGTTATTGGATACCTGGGTTGCTTCTATCTTTTGACTATTGTGAATAGTACTATTATGAATATGGGTATACAGATATCTTTTTTAAGTTCCTGTTTTCAATATACCCAGCATTGGAACTGTTGCATCCGATGACAACCCAATGTTTAATTGCTTGAGGAATGACCACCCTATTTTCCATGCCGGCTGCATCATTTTCAGTTCTCATTGGGGACACACAAGGTTCCAAACTTCACATCCTTGCCAACATTTGGAATTTTCCATTATTTTATAATTTCCAGGTAGATGGAAAGCAGAATTCGACTGTGGATTTGGATTTCATTTAATTTTCTTGGCATCTATCCATGTGTTTATTTACTATATATCTTCCCTAAAGAACTGACTATTCAACTCCTTTGCCCATTTTTAAATTAGGTGGTCTTTTACTGTTGAATGTTACATGTTCTCTGTATTTAATAAATATTATCAATAGACTGCAATGCTTAATAAAGGCTGTGGAATAAATATTTAAATTAGGTGGCCTTTCCACTGTTGAATTTTAAGTGATCTGTGCATTTATAAAGATCATCAATAGACTGTAATGCTTAGTAAAGGCTGTGGGATATTTAAATGTAAATAAATTTGTTTCCTTACATTGTAATATGAATGGAAGAAGGAAAAGAAATGACTTATTTCCTTTCATGTAGATGAAATGAAGCTGGATAGATTATTTGGAATCCTGCACATGATCCTATAAGAAAAGCTTTCACTTCATTTTCTTCTGAGCTTTACTGATTATATCCATCAGATTTCAATTTCTAAATTTTTTCCATATATATCATTGATCATCCCCCTTGGTTATAGAGCTGTGTGTGTGTTTTATGTGATTAAATATAGTGAATATGTGGTGTGATATTTCCCACTTTTCAAGAAATAGGTTATTTAGGATGCTGTTAGTTCCCTCTCCTGGGCTAATGTAGCTTGAATATTACTTCATTAGATCTTTATCTTATGACTGCACAAAAGACATCTAACAAATCTCATTTCCCAAAATAATTTATATATATATTTATTATTTTCCTTCATGAAAACAACCACATGTATTACCCCAATAGTGCTATATCTTGTTTATGATCAAATGAACAAGGACCATCCCAGAAACTAGAGTTATGATTGCATTAACAGAGCACACTTTCCCCATATGTCATGACAGCCAGCAGGTGTTGATGCAAACAGACTTCACAGAAAAGATATACAGTGTGAAGGAGTTGGGCACCTCTCATCTCAAATCCTATCCATTGTATTTTCTTTCTTACTCCATGCAAACGATTTAACATTATCATGTATATTTTTTTCTATGAAAGTTCTATTTTGACACTTCGTGATATTGGTAAGAGGGGTAAATGACTTACTGAAACATGCTCACCATCAGGTTTACTACATATGAGAATGCTGCAAAAAGCTCTTGGAAAAATGGAATTAAACGATAAGCTTATTTTAGGGTCAATTATTTTGAAATTTGTACTTTTTCATAACATGTATTTTCATGAACTTTTAAAAGACCACTCATATGAATAGACTTTACATTTTTTTGCACCAAATTTCTTTAATCCCATTTTCCACAGATTTTTCTGAAGTATTCACATGAACAAGATGAAAAAGCCTAGAGTTTTAATGCACAACCTGAGGAGTAGAGATAATAAAAAGTGCTAAGAATGAAATTCATGCTAAATGAAAATATTTTAGTTGTTTTTCCACAAATCCAAAATAATACAAAAAGGGGTAATTATATTGTTTCATTATAGTAACCTTTTTGCTATCCATATGTATTCCCTAACATGTTATGCATATTAAATATATAATATAAAGTATATTTAAAAAATAACCTGTGTATGAATACCCTGAGTGGTTTTAATATTTAAAGCCAGTATTTAGAAATAACCCCGATGTTGTTTAAGGAGTGAATGGTAAAGCAAACCATGCTACATCCATACTATAGAATGATATTCATCAATTAAAAAGCATCTATTGGGGCCAGCATTGTGGCATAGTGGGTAAAGCTGCTGCCTGCAGTGCCAGCATCCCATATGTGCGCAGGTTAAAGCCCTGGCTGTTCCACTTCCGATCCAGCTCTCTACTATGGCCTGGTAAAACAGTAGAAGATGCCCCAAGTCCTTGGGCCCCTGTACCTGCACAGGAAGACCTGGAGGAAGCCTCTGGCTCCTGATTTCAGATCGGCATAGCTCCAGGCATTGTGGCCAATTAGGGATTGAACCAGCAGACGGAAGACCTCTCCCTTTCTTTGCTTCTCCTCTGTGTAACTCTGACTTTGGAATAAATATTTTTATAAAAAGCACCTATTTACAACTTGAATAAATGTACAGAAAATTATTCTGAGTAGAAAAGAATTCCATTATAAATGATTGCATATGTTATGATTCCATTACTTACCATGTAAAACTCACAAAATCACAGACAAGGAGGAAGTACTAGTAGTCAACAGGGATCAGAGCAAAGAATTGGGCTGATAGTAAGGCATCAATGGCAACATGTGGGATCTTTGTGGTAATAGAAATGTATCTTAACTCTTCTCAATGCCAACATCATGGCTGTGATTCTATACTAGATTTCTCAAAGACATTAACATTGGGAGAAGCAGGGAATAGGTATGATCTATACACAGATGCTTTTTTATTTTTTATTTTATTTATTTTATTTTTTATTTGACAGGCAGAGTTAGACAGTGAGAGAGAGAGAGACAGAAAGAAAGGTCGTCCTTTTTTCCGTTGGTTCACCCCCAAAACAGCTGCTATGGCCGGCATGCTGCGCTGATCCGAAGCCAGAAGCCAGGTGCTTCCTCCTGGTCTCCCATGTGGGTGCAGGAGCCCAAGCACTTGGGCCATCCTCCACTGCACTCCCGGGCCACAGCACAGAGCTGGACTGGAAGAGGAGCAACCTGGACAGAATCTGGGGTGCTGGCGCCTCAGGCGGAGAATTAGCCTAGTGAGCCGCAGGATCGGCCCACATATGCTTTTTAATTGATGAATTTTATTCTATACTATGGATGTGCCGTGGTTTGCTTAACCATTCACTCCTTAAAGAACATCTGAGTTCTTAGCTCTGGCCTGGCCCAGACCTGGCTGTTGTGGCCATTGGGGGAATAAAGCAGCAGTTCCAAGATATTCTCTCCCTCTCCCTCTCTGACACACACACACACACACACACACACACACACAGATTCCATCACTCTACATTTTGTAAATGAATAAGCAAATCTTTTAAGAAAGAATTCACCTGATCATTAGTTTTCTAGCTAGTCATATATATAGATCTAGCACATCTGAAAAGATTTTAATGATAAAAATGTCAAAAATAGTTTCACAAGTATGGCTTATTTTTCGTTTAGTGGGTTGACAGCTTAAGTGCATCTTATATTCTTCAATGCATTAATACTAGAAAATCATATTAAGTAGCTTTAGGCTATTGGGGAATTTGATGGGCATCTTGTAAAAACCCAGTATAATGACTTATATACAGTAGACTTGAAATTAATACATTAGAAAATGAATTCATAAATGATTTAATAAGTTTATAAGGCACTTAATATGTTTCAACTATCAAGTTAAATAAGCATTGACACAAAAATGAGTACGATAGTTTCTACTAGTGAGTGTCTTACAGTGTGGTCATAGGGACAGTCATGTTCATGGTAAAAAGCAATAAAAGTGTGTCAAGAGGCATTTGTAAGAAGTGTGTGAGTTGGTAAAGTCATTTAGTACAACTGTGGGATATGTGGGGTAGTAGAGTAGCAAAGTAAATGGGGAAATTATAACAATTTTACAGAGAGACAATGAAATTATTAGGTTTATTTATTAACACAACCATTCATGAAATTTAGTTGAGTTTATGCCAAAGGTCAATGACTT
Organism: Oryctolagus cuniculus; assembly: GCF_051225735.1. Lineage (NCBI taxonomy): Eukaryota > Metazoa > Chordata > Mammalia > Lagomorpha > Leporidae > Oryctolagus > Oryctolagus cuniculus. The sequence continues at coordinate 71,694,597 of NC_142867.1, forward strand.
TCAGTTTTCTTTGTCAATTTCACCACATTTAAACTGGGAATAAGCATAACACTGGCAACACATAAATCATCATTTGATTAATTGATTCATGTGATGTATCTGTGATCCTGGAGAGTAATCTGGTAGAAAAGGACCACAATCATAGCTTAGGCACCTGAGTTGTCTCTGAAACAAACCTCAGCATGTAGGGTTCTCTACTCTTTTGATTATTCCTTACCACAAACTGACTTATGGGAATCATGATTTTTATAGAAACCTAATATTTTTAAATAGTGCACCTGAACTACAGGCCATCAGACCACTGAAGAATTTCTATTTGTCTTCTTTTCACTGAACTCACAGGCAGAGCACCAGGTATAGGCATTAGTCTTCTTCTTGTTCTACCTAAGGTTCAAACCTAATCCATGTATGTACTTCAGGTAAAGTTGTTTTCAAAAACTCCTAAGTATATTCAAGTCTGACCTAACATACTGGCTTCTCCAGCATTCTACAACATGAGTAGACCTTCCACTGTATTTTAACTGATCAGAAAATCCTGTCCTCTCCCTCTCAGAAACAGTATCTTCTGTCTTGTTATTAGTGTGATTTATTATTTCCAAATCAGATACATCAGTAATTATTAAAATGTGCTGCTTATGGAAATACCTTTTCAGGATTATCAACTCTTTAAAACCCTTAGTCGGATAATATAATTAATAGTGCAGATTCAAGCTCCTCCTTAAAGAAAAAACACTCCCAAAGCAGAATTCAATACCTTTCAAAAGGACAGCACTGGCTGTACATCCCCTTATTTCATGACTGCTTTCCATTCTTGTGAGGAGTCACCTAAAACCAGGAATCTGGATTCATTGTTTTTTCTGTTACAATCCCAAGAAATTATGAAGAAAAAGAAAGTTAACTTTACCATAGAGGATGACAGTAGGAGGGGGTAGACACCAATATTTCAACTTTTGCATCTTGCCAATTCATTCTCCCACTGCAAATATATATATAAATCATCTAGTTCCTTCGTTTCCCCTTTCAGTTGATCAGGAGGATGTATCTTCATTTGAAAAGCACTTTACAGTTCTTAAAGGATAATTCTCTAAGTGAAGGATGATGTTTTGTTCCAAAAACAACAACAACATTGGATTTTGGATGGCCTTTAGCAATCCACAAAGTAGCCTCCAAGGACCCCTTGGAGTTATGATATCTAAGTCCAACAAGCAAACAGGATAAACCACAGTGCGATTCTAGAAGTTAAAAGTATCTGCTAGGCTCTTTTTCTGAACTCTCATTCTTTATGAAATGTTTAATATTTGGCATCCAGGAGACATGCAGTGATTTAAAAGGAATTATACTGTTGCCAAGCAGATGCAAACAAGAATAATATAAATATCTACCCTGAAGAAGCCAACATTCTGGCATATGTGAAAGCAGCAATTTGCTATTTTTTGAGTTCTGTTTGCCTGGGACTTTGGCATTTATATACTACACGTTATGCCATCTTTACAACAACATTGTGCTACCACTTAGGTTTTCTTCTACTCTGAAAATAGGTTTCAACCTGGTCCATCAAATTAGCTATTGATGCAGTCTCAAGATAACATCATCACCACAGTTAAAGCTACCATCATCTAGTCTTGTCCAGTCAAATAGCTTCCTAGTAGGCCTCAGCACATATTTTTGCCCCCTGTAATTTAATCTATCCTAGAAAGCCAGGGTAAGCTTTTAATGATACAAATGAGATCATATTCCCTAACTCTTCAGGGGCCTACAGGGTAACCGTTCATCACAGAGTCTGCCAACCAGTTCAACCTCATCTCTCTGCCTCTGCCCCACCTCCCAACTATTTATGCTGTGCTCACACTGGTCACCCCTCATGACCTATGTTTGTCTTTGCTTTGAACTATCTCCAATCTGAGCCCTCTTCTACCCCAACAACCTGTCAAATCCACTATTGTATAATGCTTGGTCTAAAGGGTCCCCTTAGAGTGACATTTTGTGATCATCCTATTTCAAGTAGAACCTTCCTGGTGTACTTCAATATATTTTTTTCATAGTAAGTTTCACATTAAATATGTGTTTGTTCAATACCAGTAGACTATGAAATTTGCATAGTGGATTCCAGGATGCTTTGGTTCAAGGTATTTTACAGTGTCTTGCCATTTAGTACTTATATTTAATACATATACTTATATGTTTAGCAAATGAATTCATTAAGTTAGAGCTGCCAACACTAGGAACACTTCCAAAGCCTCAGTAACAAATATAGTTAAGCCAATATTTATCAAACTTCTACATTTCTGAGTTATTTACATAATTCTAAGTCTTAGAAAAACCCAATAAGGAATGAGTACTATCCATGTTTCATTGACAAGAAAACAGACTTAAAATGTTTAAGTAAATTATTGAATCATACCTAATTAGTAAGTAGTTAGGAAAAAATTTTATATAAATAAGTTTAAATTTAAAATAGGTTCTTTTTCATCTGCAGTAATTTGACTGTGTCGGTTCTTCTCCTGCTCCTCTGATTTTGCTCCATTTGGGATCATGTCCTGAGCGGCTGACCTCTATTGGTTGTTTTCCTCAGGTTCTCTTGATCTCCTGCTTCCAGCTTTCCCAGTGGGCTCAGGGAATGACAAATACTTGCAGGAGATCACAGGCAGGGAAGAGGCCAGGCAGGGCACTGGTTTCCGTGCCTTCTGACTGCTTATTGGCTGGACTTCCATTGCTGTAGAGCTCACTGGTTTCTGGCATTGTTCTTTCCTCCCTTCAGGCATGTTTTATTCAGAAATCTCCAGAAAAACAGGACTGAGAGATACATACATAGACAGATCTGAGAAGAGATTAGGGAAATTTGCTTACTTGATTGTGGAGCCACGCTAGGCCTTCTGCAAGCTGGAGAGACAGGGAAGCTGACAGCATGACTCCGCTGAAGTTTGGTGTACTTAGAACAAGGAAGCCAATGGTCAAGCTCTCGCTCCAAGGCCAAAAGCTTGAGAGCTTAGCGGGCCCACTGTTGCAAATCCCAGGATCCAAACACTCGGAGAACCAGAACTCTGCTGTGCAAGAGCAAGAGAGGGGCGTCCTGGCAGCAAAGCAGAGGGCGGAATTTGACCTTTCTCTGCCTTTTTGTTCGGTCAGGGTCCTCAGCTTGATTGGATGGCGCCAGCTCGCGTTGAGGGCAGGTCTTCCCCTCCTGCTTACCTATGAGTTTCTTCTGGCGATATTCTCACAGATATAGCTCATGCAGCCCAGTCATTCTAATGGAAAGTAAAACCAGCTGGGGTTTCCTCTCAACAGGATTGGGGTGGGCCAGGGTCCACTAAATCACGGGGAGTGGTTACTTGAGTATCCCTTAGTCTAGTCGAGCTAACACCAGTCCACCATCAAGAGGCCTGAGGGTGGCAAAGGAACCCCAGTTGCTGTCTCCGGGTGCTTCTTTGCCCTCCACTGGTCCCTGGAACCCTGCTCACCTGTCTATAAATGCACTCTTCCTTGAAATCTCTCCCACTAAATCCTCTGCAAGGTCCACCTGCTTTGTATCAATATTTTTGTCTTTGATTCCATCTCCTTCATTCTGCTCAAATGCTTTCTCCCTGTTAATAATAACAGTGAAGAAAACATTTAATACGTTTTTGCACGTCTAGTGCATAGCAGGCATTGTGAGAGGTGTTTTCTCTCTAAATTTTCACAACTTTACCATGAAAAGGTACAAATTATGATCTTGAGCTTTTATATGAGACAATAAGCTCAGAGAGCTTATGTCATTTGCCTGACATCAGTAATAGCAAATGGTAGAGTCCATACATGAACATGGGCAGGCTGATCTGGTCCCCTTCACTAATATTGCAGTGACACTGCCTTCATAATAATAGCCCTCCAAGAATAGGAGAGTGAATCCAGAAATCCAGGAAAATTTTAGAGCAAAAGAAAAAAAAAAGTTACCACAATCCCATTTCTGGAAAGTTTATCTCTCAAAAATCAAATATAGTTTTCTACTTTGTGATATGTTTTTTCTTGTTTTATAATATAGTTATTTTCAGTTAAATATTTGAGTAAAATTAAAAATTTGCTATGGCCTGGGAAAGCAGTAGAAGATGGCCCAAGTCCTTGGGCCCCTGCATCCACGTGGGAGACCTGGAAGAAACTCCTGGCTCCTGGCTTTGGATCAGCATAGCTCCAGTTGTTGCAGCCATCTGGGGAGTGAACCAGCGGATGGAAGACCTCTCTCTCTCTGTCTCTATCTCTCTCTATATAACTCTGTCTTTCAAATAAATAAAATAAATATTTTTTTAAAAAACTTTGGGAAAATATAACAAATTTATCCTACAATTTATTGTGTCCTCTGACATCATGTCCCTCATATTCAGAAGGCAAGGATCAATATCAAACTTTTTTGATAAAGTTATTTTGGTAGCTTTCAATACTAGGATCCCTGAAATATTTTCAATTTTCTGGTTTTTTTTTTTGTTTTTGTTTGAATTTAACAAATACCTCCTTTTGCTTAGCATAAGAAGTTCTCAAATACTTATCACATGTTCTGATTTTATATGCAGACATGAAATATCTCCCATTACCTTTGCAAAATGTTATTTGCAAATTCCATGGGGAAAATCATCACTCTTCAGTTTATTGATCAAATAGACATAGCCACATAATTGTTGCTTGATTTGATTTCCATAAAACCCTGTGAGATAAGACCTCCATTTTCCCTGCGAGGGACTGAAATCCAGGGAAATGTGACCTCGTGAAAATCACATTGTTGGTTAGGGACTGGAGTTTGAATGCCAGCCTGGCTTCTCACTTTGGATTTGCTGTTGGCCACTGGCATGAAATAGTGGCAAATTACTCAAGAGACAGATTCTATGGCCTGAAGATTCCCAACAAGAGAGCAATGAGATCCTACGAATGCAACCTTTGCTGGAGCCCAGATATTTGTTAACCACATGGGTGTTTCTGGTTGAGGCTTGGACTGTCAGACATAGCCCCTTTCTGGACAGTTTGTGGCGACCCTGAGTCCCCTAGTGTCTAGAGTTTTACCCCTTTTTTCACATTGCACACTGGAGCAAGTTCCCTTTCCTTTGCTGCCTTTTAAATAGACTTTTACAAGCAAATCACCTGTGAAGTGTTTTAGTTCCCAAGAAAACTTCCAAGTGTGCCTTCATTCTAACCCCAGCCTATAGTTAAACCAGTTTTCAAACCAAATGACCTATTTTATAATTATTTAATTTAGGTAACTTTAAAATTAGGTCTTATTTACTTCCAGACAAAATTTGAGGTGGCTTGTTGTGCAAAAGAGGCCAGTCCTTTTGACATATAATAATACTTGTAGAAATGTATTAAATGCTTAAATGTGCCAACTGTTATGCTAGCCTTTGTGTATATTATCATATTTTATTTATCTATGAGGCAGATAATATTGATACATGAGAAGCTGAGACTTAACTGAAATATGTAGCCCACACAAATAAAATGTGGTGGAGCCTAGATTGAAACCCAGGTTTCTCTCATTACATGCTTGTAACATTGCATGCACTCTAATATCAGGAGGATTCAAAAAGTTTGTGGAAAGTGAAATTGGAAGTTTATTTTGAAACAAAAAATTCTAAATTCCTGTGTCTCAGAATTCTCAAAATGTTCATGGAAAACATGTACTACAAGAAAAAAAAAACTATGCATAAATTTCAAAAATAATTTTATATCAAGTAACTTATTTTTTATTTTAATTTTGACAGGTAGAGATATAGATAGAGAGAGAGACAGAGAGAAAGGTCTTCCCTCTGTTGGTTCACTCTCCAAATGACCGCTATGGCTGGTGCTTCGCCGATCTGAAGCCAGAAGCCAGGTCTTCTTCCTGGTCTCCCATGAGGGTGCAGGGGCCCAAGGAATTGGGCCATCTTCCACTGCCCCCCCAGGCCACAGCTGAGAGCTTGCTTGGAAGAGGAGCAACTGGGACTAGAACCCAGCACCCATATGGGTTGCTGGCACTGCAGGTGGAGGATTAGCCAAGTGAGCCACAGCGCCAGCCCCAAGTAACTTATTTTTTAAATTGTGGAGTTCTGTTGTATATTGTTTTTCTGAAAGCCCCCTCCCTCAGCCCAGCCCATGCCTCCCAAAGGAAAATTCAGCCTTACAGAATGTTGTGGAGGGTGAGTTTTAATTTTTAAAAATAGTGGAGTTGAGTTTGAATTTTTGAATAAATAATTTTTCTAAAAACATCCTAGCAGCAAGACATAACAAAAAAACTGTGGAAAGTTAGAAGGGTAATGGTACGTGATCAATTTAGGAATTGGCTAACATGGTTTTGATTTCTAGCTTAACCGTAAATAAGCTGAGTGACTTCAGGCAGGTTACTTCAATTTTCTGAATCTGAACTTACTTACATGTAAAATAGAAATAATAACATTATTTGTGTTACCGGAGGTATTTCAAGAAAATATACGCAAGAGAACAAACACATAGAAACTTTATAAAGGTAGAAAATGTTAGCTCATTTTAATGTTTATTTAATGAAGTTAGCTCATTTTAATGTTTATTCTTCAGAATAATCTTGAAATTTAGGGCTCATTACCGTGAGTTTACAGAAAAGGAACTCAATTGTTATGAAGGATTAATAATTTTGAAGGGAGTGCTGTTGCGTAGTGGGTACAGCCGCCACTTGCAGTGCCGGCATCCCATATGGGCGCCGGTTCCAGTCTTGGCTGCTCCACTTCTGATCCAGCTCTCTGCTATGGCCTGGGAAAGCAGTGGAAGATGGCCCAAGGACTGCATCGACATGGTAGACCCAGAAGAAGCTCCTGGCTCCTGGCTTTGGATCAGCCCAGCTCCGGCCGTTTGCGCCCAATTGGGGAGTAAACCAGCAGCTGGAAGACCTCTCTTTCTCTCTCTGCCTCTGCCTCTCTGTAACTCTGCCTTCCAAATAAATAAATAAATCTTAAAAAAAAAAAGCATTGATAATTTGGTTAATGTTATGTTGATATGTGAAAAAAAAGTATATAAAATGGTCCATGACTTATAATGATTTGTTATGAATTTTCAACTTAACAATGGTCCAAAAATGATATGCATGCAGTAGAAATCATACATCAAGTGCTGATTTTTAAACTTCTTCCAGGCCTGGGATGGGATACTGTCTGTGAAACTGGCCAATGGCCACAAACCACAGCTTCTATGAAGTCACATGATCGGGAGGAGGTACATAACAGTCTTTTCAGGGTGCTATCTTGTGTTGCTAAGTTATGGTGTTGAGTAGGTCGGATTATTTAATACATTTTCTACTTAGGGCACTTTCCTAAGTTGCTTTAGGACCATCTACATACATGAACCACGGAGTCAACATCTTTTTTCCATTATACATTTGTTTTAATTGTCTAGCAGGGCAGAGAGATCCATTTTTAAGAAAAAAACAAATATTTTCTTGCCTTGAAACCCTGAAAAGCATTGGATGAAAGGGCACTTAGATGAGCAGCGATTCACAAAGCACAACCAACATCCTGAATGACATTTTTTACAAGAAAAGTGAAGGCTTTTCCTGTATCACTGATTCTTAAATCACAGTGCCATAGTAAAACCCAAGGGTATGGAAGAAAACTAACTTATTTAAAGCAATTTTATAAGGGTAAAGAAGATGATGTGGCCCAGACTATGTGGTTGTCCCAATCGTGTGACTTGGTAATACAAGGTTAAAGCTGAAAGCCTCCTGTGGAATGAATTATTACAAACTTTCTGTTCACTGTGCAGTTATACGGCCAAGCTTTTGATTAGAGTGTGACAAACAGTGGATAAATTTCATGTACATATCTTTAATTCTAAGGCAGTGAAAAGTTTACAGATTTTACGATGAGAATCAGGCTCCCTATATAAAATATAGTTGTTTTTTTTTTTTTTTTTTTTTACCATTTTGGCAAGCATTTAGTGAAATTAAAAGAGAAAGTTCATCAGACTTTGGAAAAAAGAAATGACTGTTAAGTATGTTTTAGCAACTGAGACTTATAAATGGTAGAGCCATTCCTAATGTTTGACTGCTGATTAATTTCACCCAAATATGAGGAATGAAAGCAATTCCTTTATTTTTTAAGGATTTATTTGTTTATTTGAAAGGCAGAGTTACAGAGAGTCAGAGGCAGAGAGAGAGAGAGAAGTCATCCCTCTGCTGGTTCACTCCCCAGATGGCTGTAACAGCTGGAGGTGGGTGCAGGTGCCCAAGGACTTCTGTCATCTTCCACTTCCTTCCCAGGCCATAGCAGAGAGCTGGATTAGAAGTGGAGCAGCCAGAACATGAACCGACGCCCATATGGGATGCCAGCAGTGCCAGCGGCTTTACCCATTAGGTCACAGCACTGGCCCCTGAATTCCTTTTTAATTAGTCATCTCTCTCTCTCACTTTCTCTCTCTCTCTCTACACACACACACACTCTCTCTCTCTATATATATAAAATACACACACACACACACACACACATATATAAAATTCCCCCATGCTCATTTAGCTTGAGAGTATGTTGCTTCTTTAATTGTATTTGCCATTTCTATATAATGGAGATAATTCTAGGACACCCTTAGATGGTAATGGTGTATATCAAATAGCATATATCATGTATAGTTGTTTGTGAATTTTATAGAGGGTTAAATTATAATATGTTAATGTACATTTTCTAAATGGAATTTAAAATTTCCAAAATCTGTCTATAAAAAATCTTGTTTGTGATAAATGGTAGAATAGCACATCCTAACTGTGATTTTATATATATATATGTTTATATATATAAAACATATAATGATAGCTATATGATATGTATCACAAGGGGACTGCAAAATGTTTATGGAAAGTGACATTAAAATATAATTTACTTTGGTAAAAACATATCATATTTGAAATCCATTTATATTTTTCTCAGAATATACATTTCCATGAAATTTATGAAGACACCTTCTATATCACACAAATACTTTCTTGGTAAATTTGAACTAACATTTATCTACATTTATCATGAACTAGACATTCTAAATCCTCTATCTCATTTTCACAGCAAGCGTCTGGGAGATCAGTGCCGTACTTGCGATGGTGAGAGCGTTTGTACATTCCTATGAATGGCATGCCGCATTTCCAGGAAAGTCTTTCAGAGGGATAGTGTATTAACACAGACTGCTTGGTGCCCTAGTGTTCCCTTGTCCATCCATCAGTGAGGCCACTTTCTCACGTTTGTACTATATAAAGGCATAGTTGAGGAGACCCAGGTCCCTCCCCTCAAAGACAAACACAAAATGTGCAGCACAGGTTTTCAGCCCCAGATTCTCTTCTAATACAGATCAAGGTAGATTTAATATCCTATCTTTGCCCCTGTAATGAATGATTTTGTGAATATCTTAAATAGAGCTTGTTCCTCAACCCATACTGTGATGTGTTACAGAATTTATCCTGAATAGTGACGCAGACCTGGTGTTGACTGAAGCCACCCACAAAAGACCAATGAAGTTTTACAAAAATGGCGATTTCTCAGTGGCATTGGCAGCTGAATTCAGCAGGTTGCCATAGATGTTGAAGAAAAGGAAAAGGTTTCTTAAATGAAAATAATACGGTAGGGTAAATACTATATTGGATAAAACAGTATGAGGTAGGATTACAAAATAACATTGGGGTATGAGATTACTGCTGATTTATTTTCAACCTTAGGAAATATAAGCAATGACAAAGCTTGGAAAACCATCCTTGGTACAGAGCAAAACACTGTGAACACAACGGAGATATTTTAGAGTGGATCACAGTATTCTCAAAATTTACAAAACTTAATGTTGCTATATTAGGAAGCATAAATGGAAGATTAAATAGGATGGCCCAGACATACCAGATGCAGTGATGTTAAAATGTTAACTACATCGATAATAGCATTTGTATTACACACATCATAGATAGTAACAATTTGGAAATAATTTGTTAAATTAAATATATATTTAAAACCATGAAATATTTGAATTACAAAATGGAAATTTGTGATTTTTCATAATGATTATAAAATATATATCCAGGCAATATTGAAATTGGTATTTTGTGAGCATGTGTTTGGCCCAGCAGTTAAGTTATCCATGTAGTATATCAAAGTGACTTGATTTGATATTTAGCTCTGCTGCTGACTCCAGCTTCCTGCTAACGCAAACTCTGGGAGACAGTGGTGACGGCTCAAGTGATTGGGTTTCAGCCCATGTGGGAGACATGGGCTGCATTTCTGGCTCCAGATTCAGCTCAAGTCAGGGACCTTTGTGGGTATTTAGGGGTTGAAGCACCAGATGGAGCACTCAGTCTCCCTGCTCTCTCTCACTCTGCCTCTCAACTGAATAACTAAAATTTTCAGAAAAGAATCCTTTAAAAAAATCCTTCATTTTCAGAACACCTCAGTATTGGGTAATTAAAATGTACAGACTTTGAACATATTGTTAAACTCACAGAAGAAGTAAGAAAAGTCCCCAAGGAAGAGAGAACAGGAAAGAAAGGAAATGAAACAGAAGGAACACAGAAGAGCCAAAAGCAATGTAAAAAGCAAATTTGGAAGCCTAGGCTGCCCTGAATCCTGACAATGCCACAATGCTGGAGCTTTTGCAATATGATCTGTGTCAGAAAATGAAAAATTAGGCCCTTGGCCCTTTTAAGATGTCAGTAGGGAAAAGGGTGTAAATCTACATCCTACCTCTGCCTCCATACAAATCAGAGAATCATAAAAAAGTCTTGTCTTTACCAAAATACTATGCTAGCTCACTCTTTGTAATTCAGGGAGCCAAAGAGGACTTGTAATTTTCTGATGCTAAATAGAAAACTACCCCCTTTGCTATCCGTATCCATATTAGTAGTGTCCTCTAAGAGGTTTTTTTTTTTTTTTTTTTTTTTTTATATATACAGGCATACCTTTAAAATCAGTCTTGGGGCAGAATTTAGATGTGATGCATGGCTTGAGAAAGTCCAAGCAATGAAATTCAGTGGCAATGCTGCTGGCAAGTTTTAACTGATGCATCCTGTTAAAAAAAAAATGCAAATTCTCCTTGAAGGAAAGAAATCTCACCTGAGTATTCTCAGGATTTGTGCATACTAGGTTCAAAGATGAACTCAAAATAATGAATTAAAAATATAGAGAAAATTAATAGCCTTTGTATTAGTGGAGACACTGAATAATAGATTCAACTCCAAGGATTTCAGATGCAGTAAATAAAATAACTACTTACAAAATAGATAATATATAGTTTCCAATGAAGGAGACAACAGACTACTCACATGGGTTAACTTATAAAATAAACAAAAACAGCTTAAATTCAATTTCCTCAACTGAATTTAAAAATTTTTGAAGGGATTAAACTGTGGATTAAACACAATTGAGGAGAATGTTAACAAATTGAAAAATAAACTAGAAGAAATAAAGAATGTAGTTCAATGAGTGAGAAAAATGAAAAATATTTTAGAAGTCATCATAAAATATACGGAATAAAATGAGAAGTTACAAAATGGCATTCTAGGAGATAAGAAAATCACAGGAGAAGGAATATTCATAGAATCCAAAGCTGTGACTATTCCAAGATTTAGTGAAACATAATTGCTAAATTCATTGAGCACCTTACTTTAATCAGAGTAAATAAAAAGGCATTCATATCTAGACACATCAGGGTAAAACTATAGACCATTTGTACCAAGTTACTAATAAAGATTTTGTGTGTATATATATATATATGTATATATATATATATAATAACAATTGGAGTGAGAGTTGATTTTCACAGAACAATGGAAAGAGAAACAATTGGAAAATCATGTTAAAATGGCCAAAGAAATAGTTTATTTCTTTTTTTTATTTGAAAGGCTGAGGAATAGAGATCTTCTATCTGTTGGTTCATTTCTAAGAGGTCCACAACAGCTGGCCACTTGATGTGATGATTCTCCAGCATGGGCAGCAGGAACCCGAGCATTTGAGCCATCACCTGCTGCCTCCCAGGGTATGCATTTGCAGGAAGCTAAAATGAGAAGCAGAGCTGGAACTTGAACCCAGTAACTCATATATGGATTGAAGGCATCCCAAGATGCAACTTCACTGAGTCCTAAACACCTGTTCAAGCTCTGTATCTGGACCCAGCATTCTGTTAATGCACACCCATGGAGGCTACAGAAGACGGCTCAAATAATTGAGTCCCTGCCTTCCATGTGGGAAACCAGGACTGAGTTTCAGGTTCCCAGCTTCAGCCTGGCCAGTCTCTGCCTGTTGAGGGCATATTAGGAATAAACCAGCAGATGGAAGATTTCTGTCTCTTTCAAATAAATAAAAATAAATATACATTTTTGAAAAAGAGAATTGAACAGAAACCCAAGCTAGCTTTAGGAAAAGTGAAAAATTGAGATATTTAGAGACTAAACCAACATTATTTCATTCTATATATATATATGTGTGTGTGTGTGTGTGTGTATGTATGTTATATATATATATATAAAAGATTATTTGAGAGGTAGAGTTACAGAGAGAGAGAGAGAGTCAGAGAGAGAGAGAGTGTGACAGAGAGAGAAAGAGAGATCTTCCATCCACTGCTTCACTCTCCAAATGGCTACAATGGCTGAAGCTGGGCTTTCTGTAGCCAGAAGCCAGAGGCTTCTTCCAGGTCTCCCATGAGGGTGCAGGGGCCCAAGCACTTGGGCTTTCCCAGGCCACTAGCAGAGAGCTGGATCGGAAGTGGAGCAGCCAGGACTCAAACCCCTGCCCATATGGGATGCCAGCGCTGCAGGCAGTGTCTTAATCTACTAGCCACAGCACCAACCCCATTCAATATTTTTTAAATGATGTACTCTAAGACAAATTGAAACAATTCTGAAAGGAAGGGTTATGATAAAGAAGGATAAAAGAAAAGGAAGAAAGTAAAAAAGAAGATACAGATAAGATATAAAGATTTTAATGTTATAAATGAGGATTACAATCATGATAAATCTGATGTCTAAGTACAGAGCTAATAAAAAACAAAACAAGAAAATACAACAACATATTATAGTATCAGGATGGGACCATGATAGGGAAAATAAAGGAAAAAAAAACAATAAAGTCGAGAGGGAGGAATAGACAAGGTGAAACTTTTGGAGGTTGATGGGTTCTTTCAGAAGTTCATAAATATGTATATTATGAAAAAAGTTATTCATGCATTTCAAAATTATTTGCCTCATGCAAACTTGTCTTGACATTTCAGTAACTAAAATTATCAGTTTTCTACAAACTGATCAATGAGTTCAATACAATTCCAATAAAAATCCAAGTAGGGTTTATTTGTCAGTTGACAAAATTATTAAAACGATATTATATAAAAATAGGGGGCTTAGACTTAGGAAGGCATTTCTGAAGCAAAACAGGGTAGATGCATTGTCCCTATTAACTATCAAATGATAAGTCCATAGGTGAGCATGGAAGTGCTGCAGACAATGATGTAGAAACAGGAGTGAGCAATAAAACAGAAAAGAAAACTCAGAATAAAAGCTCTTGAGCACGTGAAAGATTTATATATAGCAGAAATGAAAGGTTACCTACTTGAAGAAAAATGTATTGTGTAGTAAACGCAGTAATGGTACAAATGAAATTGCTTCATAAGAAAAAAATAATTGTTACCATAAAGGATACAAATAAGCAATTCCAGGTAGATCACAAAATTAGCATGTGAAAAGAAAAATGGTGATTTTATTAAAAGAAAATGAAGTACAATTTCTTTACTTCCTTGGTTGGGAAAAGTACAGTTTTATTAGGGAGAAGGTGGATAAATAAATATATAATAATATTAGGAATATGTATTCTTCTCAAGTTAACATCAAGAGAATGAAAAGAGGCCTCAAACTAGAAGACAGTTGTACCACATTTAGTGATGAGAAATTAAGATCCATGACATACAAAGCCAATAGAAAAATGGGCAAAAGATGAGAATAGACATTTTACAGACTTAGAAGCTAGAAAAATTACTAAACATCGGAAACACATTAACCTCATTAATAAAAAAATGAAAATTCAAACCTGAAGTAGGTAACATTTCATTCTCACAAGGTTAGTAATTATTTATGATACCTGACAAAACCCAGCATTGAAAAGAATACAGAGCAACAGTGACTTTTATTATGCTGGTAAATGTATGATTAGTCCAACTATTTTGCAAAAAAGTTTGCCATTATCATGGAAAAGTAAGCTGCACACACACACACACACACACACACACACTACAATCAGCATTTAACTTCTAGGAAGACACACCACAGAAGCTAGATTGCTTATAGACCCCAGGAGACAAACACAGAGATGTTTATGTGATAGCGTTATTATTAACAAGAGGAAAGATAAACAATCCAAGGATCCATCAATACAACAATAGTTAAATTATGTATGGCTTATTCACATATTAGCATATTATACAGAATTAATAATGAATAAACTGTAGCAGATGCTTCAACATGCATGGAGCTCATATATTTAACGTTGGATTTTAAAAAAAGCAAATGGAGGGAAATGTTTTTGGTATGACACATTTACATAAAATTTCCAGGGCTGGCATTATGGTGTAGCTGGTAAGGTGCTGTCTATGGTGCCAGCATCCCATATGGATGCTGGATGCTGGCTATTACACTTCTGATCCAGCTCCATGCTAATATGTCTGGGACAACAGCAAAAGATGGCCCAAGTCCTTGGACCCCTGCATTCATGTGGAAGATCTGAATGAAGCTCCTGACTCCTGGCTTCTGCCTGGCCCAGCCTTGACTGTTGCAGCCATCTGGGCAGTGAACCAGCAAGTAGAAGATGTCTTTGTTTCTCTCTTTCCCTCTGCCTCTCCTTTGTAACTGATTTTCAAATAAATAAATTTTTAAAAGTAAATAAAATTTCCTGAGATACATACAAATGTAGTCAACCTAATACAAAATGTAAATAAATGATAATTCAGAAGTGTAATTCAATAGTACTTTTAATGTTCTATTTATCAAAGATATGATAAATAAACAGAAAAATTATTTTAGACATATGAAATATATTTTAACAGGAAAAAAATTAAAATCTCACAGTTCCCAATTGTATGGGTAACAAGAATATAAATATACATAAATGCATGCTTGGAGACAAAGGCTGGGAGGAACAATACAATATAATTAAATGAGTTGTAGCAAGATGAGGAGGTAATTGCTGATATACAAACACACTTGTTTTTCTTATAAGGTTTCTTTAGTGCCAGTAATATTTTTTAGATTAAAATGTAATTAGGGAAGTTAATATTCAGAATGATTTCTAATTATTTATCGTCTGGGTCAAGATTTGTTTATTGGAGTATTTTGTATAATTCTAGCCCCTGTTTAAAAATTTAAAAACTGTAGTGTGCTGTATATTCTAATTGATAACTATATAAGAAAATGAATGCTTCAAATGATTTTGAATCTATTAGTTCTCAGCGGCATTTATTGCCAATAATTATTCTTCACACATTATGGCCTATGTTCACTTTCAGTGAATAGATGACTGCATAACATTTCCAAAAATCCAAAGATGTTTCTGAAAAGATCCTTTCTTGAACTAAATCTTAGGACTATGCTATTTATTGGGGGTTTATTCCTTTGTATAAATGAAAAATAATTTTCACGAACAATTTTCATAAATTGGAAGGTCGGACTCAATCGCATTTGTATAAAGTCATTTGTGATACAGCACACTCCACAGATAAAGCTAACTCTCTCTCTGTAAATGGTATATTGATTTTACAGCTGTGAATGCATATTGTACTATTTAGAGAAAATGTCTGTTTCAGTATCTGTACGTTCCTTGGGAATATGTGTCCACAAACTAGTTAAGGTGAGAACTCCTCTAGTTTTTTTACACTATGTGGTATTTACCCTAGAGTATGGTAACTGTTAGAAGAAATAAAGAAGTGTATGTGATACTGAACAACTTTTTTCTTTACTAACAGTGAGAGTCTGTTAATGTGTTTTGACATTTATATACACATATATACATATCAAAAAAGGAAAGGAAACAAGACAGAGAGCCAGTGAGAGAGTCACAGCTTTGTATAACCAGGCACTGTGTTGTACATTGGCAGTGTACAATCTACTAGAGCACAGACCCTGCATTGTAACATGAGAGTATAGTGAGGAGGACTGCCACAGAAATAGTGCTAATGTAGATATGGAAATAGTGCAGAAAGAGCCCCAGAAGGAAGACAAAGTATCCAATGGTGGGCAGACTGAGTCCAGAAAAGGTGACAAGAGCAGGCACTGAACTTCAGAGGTTGTTGAAAGAAGGAAACATATTCAAAGCAAACTGTGTATTGGCACTGATGTTGGAAAGATGAAGACACATTTAGAGAAATAAACATCATTTATTGAAGTTGGAGCAGGTGTATGTAATATACAGGCAACAAAACTGAGAAGCAAAAGGGGAAAGAAACGAAAATGGCCTTGAAACCAGGGAAGTTTTATGTAGAGAAATAGCACATGCATTTTTAATTATTAATATATTTTGGTTGGAAGAATAAGCAGGGCTCTGTTTTAGGAGAGTGGCAAATGTATAAATTGTTCAAAAATATAGACGCAAATAATGTTATTACAGATACCTGAAGGTGAAGAAGTGACATAAATCCAAAGGAATCTCAAAACCACTTAACCAAAAGTCATCAGGTAATGGAAAATCTAGGAATCTGAATACAGGGTTTGAGAAACAGTTCTTCCTGGATTTTTACTTTTTATTTTATTTTTTAAAGATTTATTTATTTATTTGAAAGTCAGAGTTACACAGAGAGAGAAGGAGAGGCAGAGAGAGAGAGAGAGAGAGAGCAAGATGTCTTCCATCTGCTGGTTCACTCCCCAATTAACCACAAAGACCAGAGCTGCGTGGATCCAAAGCCAGGATCCAGGAGCTTCCTCTGGGTCCCCACTTGGGTGCAGAAGTCCAAGGACTTGGGTCATCTTCTACTGCTTTCCCAGGCCATAGCAGAGAGCTGGATCGGAAGTGGAACAGCCGGGACATGAACCAGAGCCCATTTGGGATGCCAGCACTGCAGGCGGTGGCTTTACCCAAAAGCTTTATGCTACAGTGCTGGACCCCTCCCTGGATTTTTAAATAACTACTGCCACTGATAATTTGTGCTACCTAGGTATTTGAGATAATGCTAAATATTTTATACTTATTATTTTGCTTAGTCTGTCCAGTAACTCTAGGAATAGTTTTTTGAAAATGGTTTAGACATGAGAAATATGAGAATTAAAAAAAGTTTAATGACCTACTCCCACATCTTATGATTACTAATGGCAAAAGTCTTACTTCAAAGCCTGAGTGTTTGCATATAAGAAAGAGTAGCAAGCCTACATCACTAAGTATGAGCAGGTCATCTTCCTAGATGGGGCTGAGTGACTAGCTATGTCAAGAGAACATAGAAACACTACTGCTAGAATGAAATTGAGCCAAGAATAAAAACAAACAACTTGAAATGCAGAAAAGTAACTAGCCCAAAGAAAAAGGAGCTACAAAGAGAAGTAGAACCTGCCTTTACCTCCTTCTGGCTAGGGTTGGTCCCTGATTCATTGATAGAATGAATGGATGAATGAAGGACTTTCTCTCTCTCTCTTTCTCTCTCTCTCTCACACACACACATCTTTCTCTTTCTTGCAGGATTCATTTATTTGAGGGCCGGTTCTGTGGCATAGTGGATAAAGCCACTGCCTGCAGTGCTGCCATCCCAAATGGGCACCGGTTCAAGTCCTGGCTGCTCCACTTCTGATCCAGCTCTCTGCTATGGCCTGGGAAAGCAGTAGAAGATGGCCCAAGTCCTTGGGCTCCTACACCCACATGGAGGACCTGGAGGAAGCTCCTGGCTCCTGCTTTTGGATCAGTGCAGCACCAGTGGTTGTGGTTAATTGGGGAGTGAACCAGTGGATGGAAGACATCTCTCTCTCTCTCTCTCTCTCTCTCTCTCTCTGCCTTTAAAAAAAAGATCCATTTATTTATTTGAAAGGCAGAGAGAGGGGGGAAGTGAAAGAGAGAGAGAAAGAGAGTGAGTGAGAGAGAGAGAGAGAGAGAGAGAGACATCTTCTAACTGCTGATTCACTCTCAAATGTCCTCAAAAGTAACAGCTAGGCCAGGCTGAAGTCAGGAGCCAGGAACTTCATCCAGATTTCCCAAGCAGGTGGCAGGAAGTCCAGTACTTGAGCCACCATCTGATGCTTTCCAAGTATATTAGCAGGGAGCTAGGTTGGAATCAGAGTAACTAGGGCTGGAACTGGCATTTGGATATGGGATCAGGGCATCCCCCAAAATGGCTTAAATCCACTGTGCCACAATGCACACTTTGGAATGGAATACTCTGAAAAAAATATGGGCAGTAACAATGATACTAGAAAAGTGGCAACAACAACCTGTTTTTAGGATACATGCTATACCCCAGGGTCTATGCAAAACCCTTCTCACAGAGTTGACTGGTGCTCAAGGAAGTTAAGTGACTTGTTTTCTACTTTCAAATTTCATTTCTTTATGTAAAACAGTCTAAGAAATATCTGAATGACCATGTAGTACTCATATTTGAATAGGTAACATTTTGACTATAACAACTTTTCTACCTCAATCATGTCTTTGTGTGTTACAATAGTAGCACAGTGCATGGTCTGAAAAGTCACAGTTTAATTAAAGAGTTAAATAAAGGTACAAATAATCATTCCAATAATGTGTAATGTTTTCAAGTTGCAAAATTCTCATGTGGTTTGGAGATGTGAGAAGTATTCAGAAAAGGCTTATTACTAAATTGATGTTAATGCATGTTTCCCAGGTGCCTAAGGTACACAGATGAGCACAGCAACACGAAAGTCATTGCACAAAAATACAAATTCATAAAATCGATACATTAAGGAGTACTTACTCTCAAGGGAATAAACAATTTTCACACTGAAAAATATTTCTTTAACTAGCAAATTCCCCCCTAGTGTATTTCAATTAGGTTTCCATTTACAAAAGGAAGAAAAAATCAATTTGCAGGCAAGTTTACAGTGACACATCTATTGCATAAAGCAAAATACAGTAGCATTACTTTTAAAAGATTCAAACAAACTCTTGGACATAAAACACTGTGAAAATCACACACTGAAACAATGCATCCTGGTCGATGCCACACAAAGCATCCTTCAAGTCTGCAGTTGGTTCAATGGATGATAAACTTACCAGTAGGGAGAGTTTAGTGCATGCTAGAAAATTCTCAAATTAATTCCTCCTGATGATTTCTCTTTTTTTCTAGTATATTTCTTTCTCACTTCTATTATCTGAAAACAAGTTGACATTGGCTTCTTACACATAAGACTTATCTAAACTTCCAGCTGTTTGGCTGATAAGGAGATTACCAAGTAAACTTCTAACTCAGCCAGATGGTAGGTGGCCATGTTTGATTTGAAATACTTTCAGCTCTTTGGATTAACAAAGAGCTGCACATGTTAAGGATAAGAACTTTCTCCTCCCCACTTTTCAGCACAGTGTTTATTCGGGGGAATAAACTTTTCAGACTTTGATTGTCATCCCTGAAGAAAGCAGCATCTGATCAACGGCACCAGAACATGAAATTTATTGAAAGTATAAACAGTAACTAGGCTGCAAAAGAAATTGCCTTTTGTCCTTGCAAGGATGAATAAACTGAAAAAGATTTTCACATAAATAAATCTCTTACATAGATGCTACTTCCAGGGAAATCTTCAGCAATAAGATAATAACCAGCATGTCAGCGATGGTTAGATGGAAGTCATTCTAAATAGATTCTTAAGTACCCAAAGAATACAGGGAAGAGAGTGCAGCCTCCAGAGTAACACAGAAAGATCCGTGTGCTCAAGTCTTGGATTTTTTCAGGGATACCTTCATGACTTTCAACCTGTCTTTAACCTCCTGAAGTCTCTCTTTCTTTATATGCAAACTGGATACCAAAGTACCTGCCTCCAGTGATGTATACTTACTCCTTGAAGTACGAGCTGCTGTATAGTTTTATGGTCATGGATAACATCTCTTGTCACTCAGTTCTATTACAACTTTTAACTGATGATCAGAATTCCTGAACACATTTCCTCTGTTTTGAGAGATATTCTAGCAATCACAAATCAAATTCTAACAGTTACTACAACCCAGTGGATTGCCATCAACATTGATAGATAAGTCACCGTTTTGTACAAAATGCTCTTCCCAGAGTGTAGCAGAGAGGCATGATGCTGTTCAAAAATGTTTTTCTTGACCAGTTGGATGGGAGCCTGATGACAAAGATGGCTGCAATTCTCTACTCCTCCCTGCAGCCATGTCCTTTGCAGTGTCCCTTCTATCCAGAGGTGAGGTGTATTTCTCCAGCCCCCTTTTCATGGCTGAACTTCTGAATTAATAGGTTAAAGACTCATAGAAACTGAAGGAAATGATGGCTGGCAAGCTCTGGCATAGGCCCCGGGAGACCTTGAGATATAGTTCTGCTGTACTGTTGGCCAACTACTACCATGAGAACATGCCTGGGTCAGTCCACTGGAAGTTGCAATACCACAGGTATTTCTAGACCAGCTATCACCAGTTGAGACTAAACATCTGAGGGTCCAGACTAGATCAGCCACGTTTTCTACAATACTTACACTTGAATGCAGATATATAAGTGAGCTTAGCTGATTTCATAAACAATTGATCCATTTCACAGGAGTAGTACGTGTCGCAAATCTCTAGGATATCATGGTTTGGAAAGAAAAACAGATAAGCAAATAAACTGATGAAGTCAGGGTACTATATCATAAAGTTGAAGCAAAGTACAAACTGTAAAGGGGCATGGAAGAGGGAGGGTCAATGGTATGAAGCATGCAGAGATTTTGCCAGATCAAGTCTGGAAATATGGACACTACTGGGAAATACAGCAGGCTTCCAAATAAGGATATTCTCTAACTGCTAAAACATTTGTACTTTTTACTATTTGTTGGAGAAGTGGTTTGGAGAAATATAAGCAGATCTGCATTTTAGAAAGAATACTTTGGTGATGATGTGGAGCTATATTGTTTGAGAACAGAGAAATGGAGGGAAGCTGACTGGAACCTGTTCTAATAAGCATTAAATTCAAGGATAATGAGGCTCTCACTAAGATGTCAGTCAACAGGAATGAAGTGGAAGTGGTGGATTTGAGAGATATCAGGAAGTAGAATCTGTGAATGGAATTGTTGCTTTCCAGTGCAATACAGAAACACCCAGCAGAAAGCTAGCATATTGCAGAACTGATAATTCTCTTACTCTAGCTGCTTCTTAGAAACCCATTGTGGGATTTTGATGGAAGGATTTAGCCCCTGAACTTCTAAAGGATGTCAGCTTTTGAAAAGGAGAGAACATGGGATCCCTGTAGATACAGGTGATTGGGTTTAGCTCTGTTTTGTAGCCTGCATTTAGTCACTTTGTAGATAAAATTGGGGCAAGTGCTAGAAGCTGTATATGCTCACAGGTGGCTTCCTGGGACACTGCATGAATCTGGCTCTAAAGTTGCAGAAGCTGCTGTACATACATACCTTCTTGAATTCAGCGGCAGCAATGACCATTTACTTTCTCTTTTGTCATTTTACCTTTCTTTTTTCCCCATTAAGCTCTAACTGAGCCTTGTTTCAGAGTAGTGGACTGTGAAAGTGGGCTAAGAAGATTAAAGTTCTCCATGAAGAAGGTATGAAATACGACTCTGACAATTTGATGCTGATCTTTTGTGATGTGTGAAATTAAATCCTTATCCAATGTGCCTAGACAACGTAATTAGTCTTGAGTGTCTGTATTAGGAAGCATTTTTTGTTAAATCAGTGCAGAAGCTTGTCTCAAAAGTGGACAACTCTGGAGAAAAAGACGTTTTAAAATGTAATTCATTGCAAGCTCTGGGTTATCAAGAAAAAAATTTAAAAGATAATGACAAAGAGGAAAAGAAAGCTAAGTGACTTGTCTGTTAGAGTAAATAATGTTCATTCTACATGTTTATGCCTTTCATGCATGTAGGCACCCATCTTTTAGCACATGTTTATGATAACTATAATGCATAAGTTACCTGTTGCGGGGATATGGATGAATAAAACAAAGTCCCTGTGTCATACGGTTTAAAATCTCTAGAGGAGTATCAAGACAGACATTAAACAAATAATTGTTTAATTTAAAATTACAACAAGTCCTATGTAGGAGAAGCAGCACAAATAGCCAAAATAACAACCAGGACTTTATTTCTGTAACAGTTATAATTGCTAGGCATCCCTCCAGGACCCTGACAAAGAGCAATTTATTTAATAATTACCACATAGAATCTATTAATATTTTCTTTTGTGGGCTGAGAAAATGTGAAATAAAAAGAGGACTAGTTTTTCCACCATCATGCACATACAAAGTGGTCAATTCAGGAGTATAAATCAGGCAGTCATACACAGTACTATCTGTACATGTCCATATCAAACAGCTAATTTCAACTTAGTAACCTGATCATCTTTTTTTTTTTTTTTACAACATATGCTAGTTATCCTTTGTGATACAGATGATGACAAACCTTCTGTGAAAATGACATCTAATCCCACAGGGAAAGTAAATGACATTTACATGTTTTTTAAATACAAGAGGAATAGTGTAGTCTAGTAAGGAACTCGTACTTTCATGTAAGCTTACCTGTCTAGTACCATATTACAAAGGTTAGATGTGCTCAGAGCTATGCCCTCAATACATCAATGAATGAAATACAGTAGATGCCAAATAAATGTTGCTCAGTGAGACATTCTCCTGTTATCAAAATATATTAACACATCTGGAGCACAACATACAATTATTCACTTTAAAGGAAGTAATGAAGGCTCTAGCATATCAGCTCATTTTAATTTTTGCTAACATTTGGGCTATGAAAAACATTTAAGAGATACTGTGACTTTGGATTGGCACAAAAAGTATTATGGGACTATATTCTACCTACTTTTGATCACTATTTGTCCTAAATCTTACCTATACCTCAAACTATCCAGTGTTCTACAGCTGCAGTTAACCTCCCTGTTCAATTCTCCTGCCATTTCCAAGTCCTCTAATAGAGTGATGACATTTTCAGCCTTGTGCCTGATTTAGATGTACATATATTTGTTCTCATTTCTAAATGGAAAAATCCTTGAAGGTCAGGGAAATGTCATATTTATATTGTATCTATCAAACACAGATAGTATTGTGAATAGGACTTTATTGAGCCAAAAAGAATGCATGCAGCTTGGAGAGAAAGGGAAAGGACATTCTTGAAGAAGATGAGAATTAGAGGTTGAGAAGACATCTCCATATGTTGATTAAACCATACATAGGACTTCACTAGCATGTTACATGTATTATCAAATTCACCATATGACCCAGCCATCCCACTCTTGAGAATTTATCCAAGGCAAATGGAATCAGCATATGAAAGAGTCATTTGTACTCTTATGTTTATCGCAGCTCAATTCACAATAGCTAAGATATGGAATCAACTGAAATGACTATCAAATGAAGAATGGATAAAGAAATTATGGATATGTATACCATGGAATACTACACAGCAGTAAAAAATGAAATCCTGTCATCTACAACAAAATGGATGCAACTGGAAAACATTATACTTAGTGAAATAATCCAATTACAAAAGTAAAATTACCATATGTTCTCTCTGATCAGTTGTAACTAATAGAGTATCTAAAAGGTAATCCATGGAAGTGAAATTGACACTTTGAGATGTTAAGATTTTGAACAGCTCTTGTCTCAGCTGTTGAGGAACATTTTTTTTTTCATACTATTTCTTGAACTCTTAGTATAGAGTTAATCTTATGTGTATAAATTAATTCAAAATATTTTAGTAAAAAGTAAGAATTGGAATATGGGGGGGAGGAGGAAGAAGGGTGGGAGTGCAGATGGAAGGTGCAGGTGGGAAGAATCACTATGTTCCTAAAGTTGTATTTATGAAATGCATGAAGTTTGTATACCTTAAATATAAGATTTCTGGGAAGAAAAAAAAATGAGGAAATTGAAGAAAGGTTGAGTGACTTGCGATTAAACAGTGGTAACTGAATAACAATATGAACTTAATGATTTTTACTCCTGACCTCTCCATTTAGGGGAGATCAGAATTTGAAGAATCTTTGTGAATCATGAAAGAAATCAGGAAATCATGTGTAGTTTTAGGCATGTATCTTTAAGAGAAAAGTCAAACAGGAAATGATACTTCTCTTTGATGCAATTGAAAATTTCGGGATAAGTCCTGTCATAAAGGTACTCTGTTGGAGGAATTTATCACCCTTATTGTTACAGGGAAACCAAGAAGAGAGATGATGTTTAAAAGGAGTCACTAGGTACAACAAGGTTGCAAACTTAATTGTAATGCTGATCCCCTCTGTGCCATCTTATTAAGCAGCCAGGAAAATCCTTTATCACAAAAGATTTCCAAGGATGTGACCTTTTCCACCTCTCCATTTCTATTTCACTTAAATTATCACCCTGAAGATTTCAAAGGGGCACTCTCAGCAGTCTGATAGATTGGAGCCCCTCTCTAACTAAAGGAAACATTGATTGCGTAAAGTGAAAAACTATCAAAGATATCCCCTGTAGGTCTCTGTGAAACCAACTTTGTACTGATGTGTTTATTTTTTTTTATTTGCTATCATGTTGAAAATGGGGAAGTTGCAATAAAATAATTAATTTCTGGAATGGGATCTTGTGGTGTGATTATAATCAGGAAAGCAGCTGTGAAAGTGGCATTGCAAGTCTCTGTCCCCATTCTCTCACATGACTTGGTCATGAAATTTATTCAGTGCGCAAAGGAGTAGATGATTTGTTTTTTGAGTGAAGCTGAAAACCCAACTTGGGCTGTAGAAATTAGGGCCAGTTCTTACTTTCTCTTCAATCTGTAAAAAAATCTTACAATCATGATCAATAAGCCCAGAAACTTTCAGTTTATTTTATGTACTTATATGTAGGAAGAAACTTCAAAAATTCCTGGAAAATGTGTATCCTGGAAAACCTGTCGATAGTATGCACGGTGTACTCATATATATGTATGCATTTTTAAAGACATGTAGAACAGACTAATTAAGTTGATTTTCCTATGGTTGTGCTAGCTCTGAAAAGTTAGGTTGACTTAAGATATATTTCAATCAGAACTTCTCCATTTCTTGTCAGTAGTCCAAACTGTGTAACAGAGGGGCAAGGTATTCTGACCATTGTCTACCTCTCTCTTTCCTTTTCTTCTCACACTAGACAATTAAAATATTCTTCTTTCTTTCTTATAATATGATGTTTCTCTCCTGTTGCAGTGAGATTGCACCTTCTTCCCCATCTTCCTTCCTTGTTCTCAATGTCCCCAGATACTCTAGGTGTGCGTAGTCTCCAGTCGTGTACACAATGTCTTCCTTGGCTCCTCTGTACGTGATAAAACTGTATAATGGGCCTGTGCATTTTCCTTTTTCAAACTCTGTTCACACACAGAAACACTCACTTCCTGATTATGTTTCCTGCTTACCCATGAGTACTAGAAGGATAGGGATGAGTTTTACTTCATTAAAACATAATGTCTGACAGATACTAATATCTCAATAAATATTTGTTGAAAATAAATGAATAAATGAAATCAATGTGTCCAGAGAAGTATATGACTAAAAAATGGTTAGTCATTTTATTTACTTAAAACAAAGAGCTTTCCAACTACCTACTTCCAAAACTCTAAGAACAAAGAAATGAGAAATCTCTCATCATCTCTTTGATATTTGAGTATCATGTTGGGCACACAAGTAGATGCTTAGTCATTGTTTACTAAAAAAGTGGAGAAGCAAGGCTGGATGAAAAGAGCTGAACTTTAGAGGCAGGTTGATCTAGCTCAATTCCTGAATGCCTCATTTAGTAGCTAAGTGACTTTACTTTTCAGATTTCTCACTTCTAATATAAAGCTGGTAGTAGTTAACAATTATAAGGTCAATAGACATTTTCTGCTCATTGCTTTATTTCATTTTTTAAAGTAAGAATCTAAATAATTGATAACACAATTTTAATACTTTTTTACCTATTCAGCATTGCAGCTTTTATTATTATGACATATAAAGCAAGATATAAAAGATGGATGAAATCAGAAGTAATTCTTATCCTCAAGAAACTTCGAATCTAAGTCAGAGAATAAAACCAATACATAAAGAACAGAATGATTCATAGAGAATGCTTTTGAGGGGTCACACTGAATATGAAAACTCTTTAGAGAAGACACGCGTTCTGTGGAGGTTGAATAGGATCACAACAGGGTTATCATCTTAATTTTATCAGATGTGTGTGCTTGGGGAAAAGTATTCAGCTTCTATGAAGATCAATTTCCTTGGCTAAAATTTTTAGGACATAGCCTCAATTACTGCATAGCATTATAGCATGGCTAAGAGCAATGACAAATGTGCGGTCACCCTACATAACTGCAATAATATTCTAGCACCTGTTAAATACCAGGCACTCTGCATTTTATATTCATGCCTGGAATATGATTAAGGCCTAATAAATTTTACATGAATAAATAAAAAAAACAGATTGCATTAAAGGAAATTTTCAGCTTGGATTGATTAAGATAGGTGAGCTGTGAAACATAATGGGGTGGTGACATATCTCAGATGAAGACAAGGTGAGAATGAAGGGGCAGAGGCATGAAGCCACTGGACGTGGCAACAGAGCTATGATGTGACTTGCCCAGAGTCACATGGCTAGACAGCAGCAAATTGGGGTCCTTTCCATTTTAGAACAATTTTGAAATGGCTTAGGCATATTTTCATCATTATTGGCCATGAAGTTTGGGAAGTGAACTTGAGTCTCTGCCATGTGCCAGGTGCTAAGCGAGGATGCTGGGCACATACACAAGGGTCATTCTTGAAGAGTTATGGTGCTGTGACATGGCTGAGGCAAAAAACTGAATTTAGATCTGTGCTGGGAAAAACATAATAACACTATCAATTACCATGGTGAATAATTACATAGTGCTTACTATAGGAAGCCACCAAATTTTAACCTATAAATAATGGCAACTTCATACAAGTCATTATATTTTAGGAATTGGTCTATATACATTTTTTTAAATCACTCATTAAAACTTCACAAGAACATAGTTACAATGGATGATTGTTATACATATTTCATAGTAAAAAAATGAAAAAGAGTTTATAAGACAATTGGGACTTTCTAATGAGAGCTGAAGATAGAGGTACAATCTGGAGAAAAACATACCATGTCATGAGTGTTAACAATGGTTGAAGCACCAGGACAGATGAGATAATGGAGCACTTAAGGATGAGGTTAGAAATGTGAAAGAGAGGCTACAAGAAGTGTGTGGGACATACTTATGCTAAAAGAGCATCTGATGTTGACCTGAAACGTAAATATACTGTCTATTTTAAGTCTGGCCCTCCTCCAAAAATGACTGCAACAACTGATTACTTGTTGACAATGTTGGATCACCCATGTGATTGAGTTGCCTAAGGCAATTAATATTGGTTCTTGGAAGATTCAGACTTTACCTCTGGCTCTCTCCTTTCCACACCATTTTTGTAGCACTTTTCATCATGTGTGTATTGAACATAGTATGGAAATTAAGACTGCAAGAGGAAAGACATTAATGAGGTTGTCTAGGTACAACATACTGTATATTTGGAAACACAGTGAGATGCTGAAAACTGCTTTGCACCCAAGATGATCAGCTCCTACTTTGATGTCTTTGTAACTCAGCTTTTCACAAAGATCTTGTAAGTGTCATACATGACAATATTTAGACTTCCATGGGAGGAGATTTATCTTACATGCTGGCAAATGTGTTGGCTAAAGGGCTTCAGCCTCCCTAATTTCCACACCTTCTCACTAATAAATATGTTTTCATGCATTTGCCATATATATAATATAAAATAAACATACTGCCTATACATATTTATTCTCTCTCAGCCCTCTATAAAGGACTGGGGAGTCATAGAGAGGCAAACTAAAGGCCTTGGTAACTAACAATCTAATGACTATTTTGATATGCATATGGGATTGCATAAGAAGCAATTACAAATATGAAAATCTTTTATAAAATGAAAGAGATGACACAAATGCAATTCTTTTGTAACTTTTCAGTAATCTCTTATAGGGGCCTTTCCCAGTGCCTCCCTACTCTCAGTTTCGTATGGACTGTATAGATGTATCTAGGTTATCTTTTTAATCATAAATCTGTGATGACACATTATTACCTTTAGACTAAAGTTCAAACACTGTAAGGTGATAGAGAAAGTCACTCACAAGCTAAGCTAAACTTTGTTTGAGACTCACTGGTTTCCGCCTCTCCCTGTAATGCCATTTCTACTGTCTCCTAACCCATGAACCCCTCCAAGGGAGAAATGATTGATTCTGTCTTCCACTTGCCATGGTATGGCATAATATATAACATGATAATAATTTCCTTGTGTTCTTCTTCTTCTGAATACATAAAAGTATTGTATAAATACAGCATGGAGAGCTTAGTTATTTGAATGTCCCAGGAATCAATGCATAGGTAGGTTCAAAATGCTTCTCAATTAATGTGTGCTGAATTTAGTTGAATTGAATATGTGTAACATTATGAATATATGCATAAAAGACCAAATAAGTAGATGGGATATGAGTGATAAATCTTATAAATCTGTGTACTTGGAAACATAGATGTGTATAAGTAACTAAATATTTTATGAATATATTTGAAATATACTCTATAACATCATATGCACTTAGTAAATATATACTGGATTGAATGCTTGAGCATATTTTAATCATTACAGATAACATTCACTGACCATGTACTATGTGCCAAATCCATTGCTATATGCTTTGCAAGAAGTCTTTTTTTTTTCTTCTGTCACAACAGTGATCCATGGAAACTTAAAATATTGAAGAAAATTTTCTGTGGTTAAAAATTATACAGATAGTTGAATTTTTTCTCCTTCCTCTTCTGCTTCTTAGTTTTTGTATGGACTTATTTTTCTTTGTCAAAGATTTTTTTTAAATAACTAGGTTTTCTCCTCCTCTTTCTTCTTTCTTCCTCTTGCAATGTAGAGAGAGGGAGAGACACAGAGAGGGCAAAGGAGAGCTTCCATTCACAAGTTCATTCCCCAGATTCCCTCAGCAGCTAGGACGGGGCCAGGCTGAGGCAAGAAGCTCAGAACTCAGCCCTAGGCTGCTGCAGGGGTGGCAGGAACCCAGGTACCTGAGTCATCATCTGCTGTCTCCCAGGAGGAGCATTAGATTGTATATAGCTCTTATCTGTACTGTTGAGGAACATTGTTTTCTTCTTCTTACTACCTGCTGAACTCTTTACTTGGAATAGGCTAAATATTATGAGTATAAAGTAAACTGAAAGTAGGTCATTGTAAAAATTAACAGATGGAATAAGAGAAGGAGGAGGAAGGGTCAGCATGGGTGGGAGGTTGGGTAGGGTGGGAAGTATAACTATGTTCCTAAATCTGGGTATATAAAGTACATGAAATTTGTTTACCTTAAATAAAAATAAAAATAAATCGTAATATACATGTAAAACTCAAAAAAAGAAAAGAAAAAGGAAGTTGGAACCTAAAGTGGAACTGGTACTTGAACTTGGTACTGGAATATGTTATGCTGGCATCCCAAGCAGTGTCCTAACCACTGCATCAACCATTCATTCCAAAAGATTTGAATTTCAAATTTAAATGTATTGAGGTGTAAAGTCTGAACTCCTTTTGGTAACATTCTATATATAGCTTCAACTCTCTCTCTCTGCCTCTCTCTCTCTCTCTCTCTCTCTGTGTGTGTGTGTGTGTGTGTTTGTGTGTGTGTGTACAGTCATGCAGTAAGCTAAATAAATGGATAGCGAGTATAACTTATGGAAACAAATGTATACATATAGTATAACTAACAGAGTTATAGGAGTGTGTATACCTACCTGATAAACTTTTCTCTATTGAATAAGAACATGAGTATGTGCAATGATATTAAGTATGCATGTAAAACGTTTGTAACAAACGTAAGTAGAATAAACTTCTCTGTTTAATAACCACATGCTTTGGTCATGACTTAGCATTTTGTTGTATGATAAACCATGGGTGAATTGAGAAGCAAATTATGTATATAAAGTCTCCATTACAAGAGTACTTTTATATATGTAGACATTTACTTTTCTTTTAAGGACTATGCATATGTTATATGATAGATTCTTCAGGCGAAGAAATCTATTGAAATCTCCTTTCAGCCTGTTGGCTTCAGCAGCTGCCATCCCCATGTGTTGCAAGTTGTGGACCACTATCAGAAAGTGTTAATTTGTCAGTCTAGCTGGGTCAAGGGTACTATTATAAAGCTTTGTTCTCTGAAAAAAAAATACAATCACAGCTGGAATTAAGGCACTTGCTTTTGTCACAAAAGCAAGGATTTGCAACAAAAATGTTTTTATATATTTGCTTCTCTTTATGTTACCACTTCGTTCATTCCCAAGCCTATAGGAGACTTGCATTTATATCTATTTGTGCAGATACGCTTCGTTAGCAAGGTGCACCTGCTAATATGGTGCTGTCTACCCCCAGTCTCCTTTGCCTTTTTGTACCTAACTAAAGCTTTGATAGTTCCCAGATGCATTTGAGACAGGGCAAATTCACTACTGCTCTTTCTGGCAAGGGTCTTGAAGTTCAAAGTATCTGAAGTGTAATGAGGATTTTGTTACTTGCTATTGGTGACCTGGGAAAGTTTCTTAATTTGATGTACTTTGGTTTTTCTATCTCTAACATAAAAATCATTTAAACTCATATGATTGATTTTTCATAAAGAGTAAAACATATTTTCTATATATGAATGATAGAATGAGTTCAAATGTTCTAGGCAACACAGTAAAATAAAAAGAAAAAAAATTAAACTAGCAACTATGTAGGCACTTAAAGGGATCACCATGGACAGAAGGTTCAAATAAATTGAAGGATCACAGAGAATAGATAGATGCTGGTTGGTGAATGGAGAAAACCAAGGAGAATAAAGTATTGTGGAGTGGAAAAACATGGAAGCATTACCGACTCAAAATTGTGAAACCAATTCTTAGAAACTTCAGTTGAGAAATGTACCAGAAGTTTTCACAGAAAAACATAAATTTATTTGAAGGAAATAAAGACATCACTGGGAAATATTTCCAAAGCTGTACCTTCTAAGCAAGGGTATACAGGTATCTTTTATTTCAGGGGAAATGAATATGCAAGAGTGGAAATTCTTATAAGCTTACATAGGGGCGGGTACACATTCACCTAAGTTCAGTAAGCACATACACTCTTGCATACATTGCATTTTATGGCAATAAGACTTAAGCTCCTTTTGGAGCACAGGTCTCGCTATTAAAATAAGTGAGGGGTAACCTTTGGATATTTTCAATCCATCTGTGCAGGTATTGCCATTGTAGAGCATCTAGACTGAGATTGTCTCTTACCCCAGAATATAACTAAAGTCCTGAAAAATGACTTTGGAAAGCATCAGATGCATTTAAAACTTTATAGGATCTTGAAGCAGAAATAAGTCCAAATAAAGAATTCAGAGCTTCTCAGGGCAATAGATGGCAATGGGAGAGAGTGAATTGCCTAGAAGTTGTCAGAAAGACAGTTGTAAAGGATGGCTATGTAGTAGTAGTTCAAATTCAGATTATAAACTCAAAGAAATGTTTCCAAGATTTTAAAGGAATATAATCTCAACAATACAATGACTGAAAAGTTAGACAAAATTAGTCATATAGTGAAATGGGCAAATACTTCTTGTCTCACTGAAGATAATAAGAAATTATATAGATTATCATCATAAAGTCCCACACTGATGTAACACCTACTATGTATCAGAAACTGTGCTGTTATTTGATTGCATTTCTTCTAATCTTCCCACTATTGATATGTGTTTGGTGCTGCTCTCATGCAATACATAAGAAGCTGGATTACTCAGAGGTCCCAAAGGGCATGGTATTAGCATCAGGGTCAGGACAAGAACCTATGTAGTCCTCCCCATAGTCCATGCTCTTCATCCCAAGTGGTGTGTCTTTCCAAAAACGACAAGAGTAAGTATAGCGTTTCATTATATTTAGCTATTTGCTGAGGATAATAAAAGACCTTTGATTAGGATGTAAGGAAATTTTTCGAGTGACAAAAGGACAGTAATGGTCAATGGATGAAGAAGAAAATAAAATCAAACACAAATACTTGATCTGTAGGGACATTCATGTCACTATATAAGAAACTTAGTTTTTAGTGATTGCATAAAAGATTAGAGGAAGGGATGAGACATAACCTGCATGGGATTTATGACCTATTATTCCAAGTTAATGAAACAAAAAAGAAGGTTGAATTATTCTATCTAAGTGAATATAAATGATATACTCAAAAATTTATCTATTAAGAGTAAAACTGCATGACCGGCGCAGCAGCTCACTTGCTGATCCTCTGCCTCGGTGCCAGCACCCCGGGTTCTGGTCCCAGTTGGGGCGCTGGTTCTGTCCTGGTTGCTCCTCTTTCAGTCCAGCTCTCTGCTCTGGCCTGGGAGTGCAGTGGAGGATGGCCCAAGTGCTTGGGTCCTGCACCTGCATGGGAGACCAGGAGGAAGCGCCTGGCTCCTGGCTTCGGATCGGTGCAGGATGCCGGCCGTGGAGGCCATTTGGGGGGTGAACCAACGGAAGGAAGACCTTTCTCTGTCTCTCTCTCTCTCTCACAGTCTAACTCTGCCTGTGAAAATAAATAAATAAAAAAAGAATAAAACTGCATAATAGTTATGGAAATTTAGCTAATCTTTCCATAGGAAAAAAATCAATAGGTGTATCAAACTGATTAAGTCAAGAAAAACTTGTATGATTGTATTATTTAGACTTAGAATGGCAATTATCAGACTTTCTGGATGCATGATTGAAAATACAAGAAGCAGGACATCGTCAGTTAGTAAAAATAGACAGCAGAGAGCCAGAGAGCCATTACTTTCCAGTTAGAATTCACATTTGTACATGTATGTGTGCATACATATAAGCCCACTAACATGCATACATACTCATTTCATGCATTAATTATTTAAGTAAAAATTTCAGAGGGGATAATCATTAAAAAAGGTAACATGAAAGCTCATGAATGCATTTGTACATTCAAATATTTTAATATCAAGATAAAGACAGCATTATTTTTCTCATATGAGAAATAAGAAAAGTGAAGCTCAGAGTGATGATAAAATGCAGAGCTCAGATTTGAACTCAAGTATATTTGGCTCCGCTGCTCTTAACCACTACACTATCATAAACAACTGATTTCCTCCATTCTTTGCCTCATTCATTTTCTGCATTACCTTACTAACCTGAGAAGTTCATCCTTCTTAGTCTCTTTTCTTTATAATCTATAACAATACATCAGCTGGTCCTGTCCACTGCTAAAACAAATCCAGAACTTATCTACTTCCTTCTATAGTCACTATTTCTCTAGTGCAAACCCCACTGTTTTTGATTACTGCAATAGATCCTAGAAGCATTTCTAGTAAGTCCTCCTGCATTTACACTTGTGCTCCTTCAAGCCATCCCTCAACCACAATACAATCTTAAAAACTTATATCTTATTCCTTTTATTTCCCAAATGTTGCTTTTATAGATGTACAGAGCATGACTGTAGATGTCAGAGGTTGCAGAGAGTAGAGTGCAGTGAGGGTTAGGAAGAAAGTGGTCAAAGGGCACAAAGTTAGTGTTAAATAGGAGGAGTTCTAGTGTGCCATTGCCCAGCCGTGTCACTATGGGCAACAATATTACATGAAACATTTTGAAATAGCTGAGAGAGATGACTTTGAATGTTTTTGTCTCAAATACATAAACATATGAGGTGATGATTTTCTAAATACTCAATTCGATCATTACACAATGTATACATGTGCTGAAACATCACACTGTATTCTATGACTACATATAATTATTATTATTATGTGTCAATTAAAAACAAAATGAAACTAAACAAAAGATAAACTCCCTTCATCAGCCTTTATAAAGATCAAGTCTATCTCTTTAACATCCTGTCACAAGACTGTTCTGTTCACTATAATCTAACAACATTGGCCTTGGTGTTTCCCAAGGCAGGTTAATTCTCACTACAGAACAGTTATGCCACCTGATAGACCTTACCACAAAATCTCTTTTCACCAATCACCACATAGCCGGCTCTTTTAAAAAATCCATGTCTTAAATATTATTTACCTTTTCTTGGAGGTTTTCTTTGAGCATTTCCTCTAAAGCAGCCATTTGCTATCACCTTCTGTCATCACCTTTATAAGTCACCATAGCATCTATCACTCGCTGGTATTTTTACTATTTTCGTATTCTCTCTCTTTTTTTTTTTTTTTTGAATTCTCTTTTCCTTCAGTGCAATGTGTAAGAGTGCATGCTTTTGTCTACCTTCTTTCACAAGAACCTGGAAGAATTCTTCTATCATTATCAGTACATGCAGAATTACCTTTACATATATCTGTCAACTGGAACCCTCTGAGTATTTGCTGGATAAATTAATAAGTGAACCAACTACCCAGTGGAGTGACACATGTGATTTCATAACAAAGTGAAAATCAGTGGAATGATGGATATGATTTCATAACAACGCAGGCAATCCACATCGCCACAGGAAATCTCACTCTGTTTTACTTTTCTCTAAGAAGCTGTCTCTGGCAGTTAACCCACAAACTAAACTACCCTCCTCCTTGTAACAGCAGCCAGGGCAGACAGGCCATCAAACAAGCTCTTCTTTTCCCTAAAATAAGTGGACATTTCCTGTAGGAGAGCAATCATCTCTGGAAGAAAGTCATCATCCCCAATAACTATAGATCCTGCCTAGGCACTAGTGTTGACATAAGTGGATTAAGTAAGTGAACAAATGCATTGCCAGTTCAAACTGGATCTTGTTTTACTGTGAGGCTCTTTTCTTTCCTTCCTTCCTGTCTTCCCTCCTTCCCTCCTCCTTCTAACATCCTTTCCTTCCCTCCCTTTCTCCTTTTCTCTCTCTCTCTTTCTCTCCACCTCCCTTCTTCCTTCCCTGACTTCCTACCCACCTCCCATTCTTGTTTTCCTTCCTGGTCAACAGGCAAAAAGTTAGAGTTAGATAAGAAGAATAATTTCTGGTGTTCCATTGGACAATAGGTTTTTAATACATTCCCATGTGTCATACCTATGATTCCATTTTAGCAGCATGATTTTTTTTTTGCCCAGATGAGAAACACCACCAGCTTAAGTTTGCAAAAAAGGAAGTTTCAAAGTCTAAGATCCATGCAAGATGAGACTTTGATGGCTATCTTTCGTAATTTACTTGAAATCTTATTCCTTACTTCAACCTTTGTGTGATCTTATGTGAACAAAACACCCCAATTTCCCAGTTTCCACAATGTAAAATAAAAGTATTAATATATGAAACTATTATTGTGAGAGCTGAATATGCTAATACATTCCACCATATGACAATTACTTTGTGCCAGGCATAATTGCCTAAGTGCTGTATCTTACTTCAGCCCTCACAATAGCTCCAGAAAGATCCCCTAGGCTGAACTGTGTTTTTTCACAAGTGAAGAAGTCGTTATTCAGAATCTTGTATTCATGGACTGTAGATTAAAAATAAAGCTAATTCAGGAAACACCAAACACTACTGATATTCCACTCATAATCATGGAAAGAAACTAACTGCAAAGTAGTGGCTTTGATGCAGATCATGTCAGGTAGCAAATTTTGTACTTAATGGATTTTATTGAACTTATCTCAAATTCTCATGTCAGATGAAAGGAATCTCCATGTGGACTTAATATTTTTACCTGTTGTAAAATAACTCAGAAGAAAGAAAGGTGTGGTAGGAAGACTGCAAGCTGTAAATCTTGTTAGGAGATTCCAGACCCATCACAAATCCCCTCTCTTTATTCACTTATCAAGTAAGCCTTAAAAACATTACTTGTGTTCTGAGATGCTCCAGAACTCATGCCCACCTTCTCATAACCACTCCATTGTTCAGGCCTCCAAATAAACTGCAACTGCTTTGTAGTTCCTCCTGTTTTTCATTGGTTCCTCTTTGCTCCACTTGCCATTGAAGTATAAGTGATGTTTTAAGGAATTATTCATTTATTTGAGAAGCAGATTTACAGACAGAGAGATGGAGAGACAGAAAGACAGGTCTTCCATCTACTGGTTCACTATCCAAATGGCTACAACAGCTGGAGCTGAGCTGATCTGAAGCCAGGAGCCAGGAGTTTTGTCTGTGTCTTCCATGTGGGTGCAAGAGCCCAAGTACTTGGGCCATCTTATTCTGCTTTCTCAGGCACAGTAGCAGAGAGCTGGATCAGAAGTGGAGCAGCAGCCTCTCAAACTGGCACCCATATGGGGTGTAGGGGCTGCAGGTAGAAGCTTAACCCACTATGCCACAGAGCTGGCCCCAAGTGATTTTTCTAAAAGGTAAATCTGAACACGTCACTCCTCTGTTTGCCAGATCTAAAGCAAGTTTCTCTGAATGGCAGGAGACTTCAGATTTTGCCTCCAAATGTTTTATCCTGCCTACTTTATACTCTATAGAACACATCGACGGCATACAGCCATGCATAGTCCCCAGTGCACTGGAGGTCATTTTACATTTTGTGGCTTCATTTGGACTCCAGTTTCACTGTAATATATGAGTATAGTTTATTTTGTTCAAATTTGCATACTGTTTTTCATTTTTTACAATCTAATCTAAATGACACCCATATGATATCCCAGAGGAATTAGTCAATACTTCTTTTATGTGAGGATCTCATTGCTACTACCCCTAACAGGGTAGGCTAAAGTGCAGTCAATCTCATCAATAAATATATTGGGCATGGATAAATATTTAAGGGTAGGAAATTACTTTCTTAATAAAGTTAAATAACTTATTTTGTGTTTTTTAACTTATATTTAATAAATACAAATTTCCAAAGTAAAGCTTTTGGATTACAGTGGCTTTTCCCCATCATCACTTCCCTCCCACCTGATCACTCCCATTTCCCGCACCCTCTCCCATTCCATTCACATCAAGATTCATTTTCCATTCTCTTTGTATACAGAAGATCAATTTAGTATATATTAAGTAAAGATTTCAACAGTTTACACCAACACAGAAACACAAAGTGTAAAGTACTGTTTGAGTACTAGTTATAGCATTAATTCACAATGTACAGCACATTAAGGACAGAGATCCCACATGAGGAATAATTGCACAGTGACTCCTGTTGTTGACTTAACAAATTGGCACACTTGTTTATGGTGTCAGTAATCACCCTAGGTTCTTGTCATGAGTTGCCAAGCCTAGGGAAGCTTTTTGAGTTTGGATGTTCTTTCCTCCCTTCAGAGAAAGGTACCTCCTTCTTTGAAGACCTGTTCTTTCAACTGGGATCTCACTCACAGAGATCTTTCATTTAGGGTGTTTTTTATTTATTTATTTATTTATTTATTTTGCCAGAGTGTCTTGTCTTTTTTTTTTTTTTGGTTTTGGAATCTTTTTTTTTTCATTCTTTTTTTTTTTAACTTTTATTATAAGGAATATAAATTTCCAAAGTACAGCTTATGGATTACAATGGCTTCCCCCCCATAACTTCCCTCCCACCCACAACCCTCCCCTTTCCCGCTCCCTCTCCCCTTCCATTCACATCAAGATTCATTTTCAATTCTCTTTATATACAGAAGATTAGTTTAGTATATATTAAGTAAAGGTTTCAACAGTTTGCACCCACAAAGAAACACAAAGTGAAAAATACTGTTTGAGTACTAGTTATAGCATTAAATCACAATGTACAGCACATTAAGGACAGAGATCCTGCATGAGGAGTAAGTGCACAGTGACTCCTGTTGTTGACTTAACAAATTGACACTCTTGTTTATTGCATCAGTAATCACCCTAGGCTCTTGTCATGAGTTGCCAAGGCTATGGAAGCCTTCTGAGTTCGCTGACTCTGATCATATTTAGACAAGGTCATAGTCAAAGTGGAAGTTCTCTCCTCCCTTCAGAGAAAGGTACCTCCTTCTTTGATGACCTGTTCTTTCCACTGGGATCTCACCCACGGAGATCTTTCACTTAGGTTTTTTTTTTTCCCAGAGTGTCTTGGCTTTCCATGCCTGAAATACTCTCATGGGCTTTTCAGCCGGATCCACGTGCCTTAAGGGCTGATTCTGAGGCCAGAGTGCTGTTTAGAACATCAGCCATTCTGTGAGTCTGCTGTGTATCTCACTTCCCATGTTGGATCGTTCTCTCCGTTTTTTATTCTATCGGTTATTATTTGCAGGCACTAGTCTTGTTTATGTGATCCCTTTGGTTCTTAGTCCTATCATTATGATCAATTGTGAACAGAAATTGATCACTGGGACTAGTGAGATGGCATTGGTACATGCCACCTTGATGGGATTGAATTGGAATCCCCTGGTATGTTTCTAACTCTACCGTTTGGGGTAAGTCAGCTTGAGCATGTCCCAAATTGTACATCTTTTTCCTCTCTTATTCCCACTCTTATATTTACCAGCAATCACTTTTCAGTTAAGTTTCAGCACTTAAGAAGAATTTTATATTGATTACAGTATTCAACCAAAAGTATTAAGTAGAACAAACAAACAAAAAATACTAAGAGGGATAACGTTTTAAGTTGTTCATCAACAGTCAGGGCAAGGGCTGATCAAGTCACCGTTTCTCATAGTGTCCATTTCACTTTAACAGGTTTCCTTTTTGGTGCTCGGTTAGTTGTCACCGATCAGGGAGAACATATGATATTTGTCCCTTTGGAACTGGCTTATTTCACTCAGCATAATGTTTTCCAAATTCCTAACAGGGATCACTTTTCAGTTTAAATTTAAACACCTAAGAATAATTGTGTTAATTACATAGCTTAACCAATGGTACTAGAACAAAAAAAAAATACTAAAATGGATAAAGTATTACATTGTACATCAACAGTCAGGACAAGAGCTGATCGAGTCACTGTTTCTCATAGTGTCCATTTCACTTCAACAGGTTTCCCCTTTTGTGCTCAGTTAGTTGTCACCAATCAGGGAGAACATATGATATTTGTCCCTTTGGGACTGGCTTAATTCACTCAGCATAATATTTTCCAGATTCCTCCATCTTGTTGCAAATGACCAGGTTTCATTGCATTTCCCTGATTGCTAGTGATCCTGAACATTTTTCCATGTGTCTGCTGGCCATTTGGATTTCCTCTTTTGAAAAATGTCTATTGAGGTCCTTGGCCCATCACTTAAGTGGGTTGTTTGTTTTGATGTTGTGGAGTTTCTTGATCTCTTTGTAGATTCTGGTTATTAACCCTTTATCTGTTGTATAGTTTGCAAATATTTTTTCCCATTCTATCGGTTGCCTCTTCACTTTCCTGACTGTTTCTTTTGCAGTACAGAAACTTCTCAATTTGATGCAATCCCAAATGTTAATTTTGGCTTTGACTGCCTGGGCCTCTGGGGTCTTTTCCAAAAGTCTTTGCCTGTGCCAATATCTTGCAGGGTTTCTCCAATGTTCTCTAATAATTTGATGGTGTTGGGTCATAGATTTAGATCTTTAATCCATGAGGAGTGGATTTTTGTGTAAGGTGTAAGGTAGGGTCTGGTTTGCTGCAGTTTTTCTAGATCCTTGAGATGCATTGAAAGCTCATTTATTTGGTGCCTTTCCAATTTCTTGATGTAGGCACCTATTGCTATAAACTTTCCTCTTAACACTGCTTTTGCTGAATCCCGTAAGTTTTGGTATGTTGTGCTGTTATCCTCATTTACTTCCAGAAAATTTTTTATTTCTCTTTTGATTTCTTCAATGACCCAGTGTTCATTTAGGAGCATGTTGTTCAGTCTCCATGTGTCTGCATATGCTCTAGGGATTCCTGAGTTGCTAATTTCCACCTTTATCTGCTGTGGTCTGAGAAGCTGCATGATATGATTCTAATTCTTTTGAATTTGCTGAGACTTGCTTTATGGCCTAGTATGTGGTCAATCCTAGAGAAGGGTCCATGCACTGCTGAGAAGAATGTAAATTCTTTAAGTGTGGGATTAAAAGTTCTGTAGATATCTGTTAGATCCATTTGGGCTATAGTGTCGATTAAATCTGCATTTCCTTGTTGATCTTCTGTCTGGTTGATCTGTCTATTTCTGAGAGTGGAGTATTGACGTCCCCCAGTACTGTTGTATTGGGGTCCAAGTCTCCCTTTAAGTCCCTTAACTTATCTTAAATAAACTGGTGCCCTGTAATTAGGTGCATATACATTTTTTTTTGACAGGCAGAGTTAGGCAGTGAAAGAGAGAGAGAGAGACAGAAAGAAAGGTCTTCATTTTTCCATTGGTTCACCCCCACAAGTGGCCGCCACAGCTGGCGTGTTGCGGCCGGTGCACTGCGCCAATCCGAAGACAGGAGCCAGGTGCTTCCTCCTGGTCTCCTACGTGGGTGCAGGGCCCAAGGACTTGGGC
Organism: Oryctolagus cuniculus; assembly: GCF_051225735.1. NCBI lineage: Eukaryota > Metazoa > Chordata > Mammalia > Lagomorpha > Leporidae > Oryctolagus > Oryctolagus cuniculus. The sequence goes on from NC_142867.1 coordinate 71,735,010, forward strand.
CATCCTCCACTGCACTCCCAGGCCACAGCAGAGAGCTGGACTGGAAGAGGAGCAACCGGGACAGAATCTGGCATTCCAACCAGGAACCAGAACCCAGGGTGCCAGTGCTGCAGGCAGAGGATTAGCCTAGTGAGCCGCGGCACTGACCAGTATATACATTTATAATAGTTACATCTTCCTATTGAATTGATCCCTTAATCATTATATAATGCCCCTTTGTCTCTCTTAACAGTTTTTGTGTTAAAGTTTATTTTGTCTGATATTAAGATGGCTTCGCCAGCTCTTTTTTGGTTTCTGTTGGTCATGCCTCATTCTTAACTGCTATAGAAATAACAGCAATAAGAATTCAGAAGAATGTTAAAATGAATTTGAAATTAGGTAATTAGCTTTTGAAAAATTCTGTGAAGTGAACCAGGATATCAAGAAAGCTCTAAAGAGTCATGCCAAATGAAATGGCAATGGTGGGAATATGCTAAAAGTATGTAGTGAGGTACACATGATAAGACTTCTCTTTCAACCCTGGCTACACTTCAACCATATAATCATATACCATTTTTTATCTTCCCTAACCTCCAATGTATTCATTTCTGTAACTGGGTGATAATCATGGACTTTGGCATTTTGAAGACAGTGATCAGTGGACCATGCTGTACACTTAGTATTAGTTATGATTTGTGCTCTAGCTCCAAGCAGGGCAAGATGCAAAGACAAGAATTTTGGCTTTGGTAGAACTCCCAGTGTATTTTTTTTCCACTGTCTATAAAATGACCAATCTATTGCTCCCAAGATACAATGGAAATCACAGAATAGAATATTTGTCAGAAATATTTCCCTAAAATGAGCTTTAATCTGAAAGTAAGCTATAAATACTGTGAAGTAACCTTGAAGAAGAGGAATTATCACACATTTCTTTGTCACAGAGCCAAGAATTGAGCCAAAATTCAGATTTCAAAAAAGAAAGAGGATGAGGATTCTAAACTTCCCAACTTAAACAACAATCACAAATGTTACTGTATTGTCAGCACAAATATTTCCATGATTGTTTAGATTTGGTAATAAAATGAAATTATTTGCTTATTGAAGAATAATCTTTCAAGTTAGTCTTGACTTTTATTGCCATTTTTCATTGGTAAATTACACAAACTCAAAATTCCAGTTTTCTCACATTTAAGTGGACAGAGTCATAACTATTGCGCAAGCATTCTTACGGCTTTAAAAAGCTCATGAGTACTAAGTACTTAGCACAGTTCCTGCTTTGTAAGGAGATATTCAGTGATCAGCAACATTTGCTGTTATTCAGTAAGGCTTACGGGCACGCTTACATCTAAGTGAACTTCTTGACAGAAACCTAAGTCTAATGGAGTGGTCATAGAACTCAGAGCCCACTTTTCACACCTTTGCCCTTGATCTAGAGAACCCCTTCTTCTTGTCCTACCATATTGTAAGACTCATTTAGGAAAAGTGCTACATCTCTTAGGAGCTTCCCAACCAATGTGATTTTCTTTTTGCCATGCTCAACATCTATCTGATTCTATTAGGGGGTTCTTCTTTATCATTATATAATGCTCTATGGAACTCAAGGCCAAAACACAAGGGGCATAACATAATAATTAGTCTTTGAGGGTACTTCAAAAAGCATATAGAAAATAGAATAAAATATATTTATAGGAGGGCATCAATATATGCAAAGTTAAGCTGTCCTTGGGTACATCTACAGGCCTCAACTGAGTTCCTGCTACTATGCTTACAATCCAGCTCCCTGTAAGGCACCTGGAAAGCAGCAGAAGATGGCCCAAGTACTTGGGACCATGTCACCAATGTGTGGGACCTAGATGGAGTTCCAGACTCAAGGGTTAAGCCAGGCCAATTCTCTGAATCAGTGAATGAAAGATCCATCTCTCTCCTCATCCTCTTTTTTTTTTTTTTTTTTTTTTTTGAAAGGCAGAGTTAGACAGTAAGAGAGACAGGTCACTCTTCTGTTGGTTCACTCCCCAAATGGCCTCTACAGCCAGCGTGCTGCGCCGATCTGAAGCCAGGAGCCAGGTGCTTCCTCCTGGTCTCCCATACGGGTGCAAGGCCCAAGCACTTGGGCCATCCTCCACTGCCTTCCCTGGCCACAGCAGAGAGCTGGACTGGAAGAGAAGCAACCGGGACAGAACCAGCGCCCCAACTGGGACTAGAACCTGGGGTGCTGGCACCGCAGGAGGAGGATTTGCCTAGTAAGCTGTGGCGCCGGCCTCTCTTCCTCCTCCTCTTCTCTCACCTTCTCTTCCCCACTTCTGTCCCTCTTTTATCTCCTTCCTCCCTCTCCTTTGTTCTCTCTGTCACGCTGCCTTTTAAATATACAAATAAATTATTTTTTAAAGAAGATAAGATTTTTGATGTAAAAAGTGTCATGCATATGAAGAGCCTTGAAAAAGTTCATAGAAAATATGTATTATGAAAACAACACATAGACTTTAATTTTTTATACCAAAATAAATTATTTTAATTCTATATTCAATGAACATTGTGAAGTTCCCTCAAATTATTACTTCATGCTTCTCTAACAGGCATAAACATTTCAAGTAAAGAAATTATAATATGGAGACACATATGGTATAGTGTTTAAAACAATGACTCAGCCATAAAAAAATGAAATCCTGTCTTTTGCAACAAAATGGATGTAACTGGAAACCATTATGTTTAGTGAAATAAATAAGTCTCAAAAAGAAAAATGTCATATATTTTCATTAAGATATGGCAGTCAATACAGGAAACAAAAAATTTATAGGAATGAATAAAATATCCTGTGATATGATTGTTGTTTTTATTCTTTGCTTATACTCATGTGGAACTTTTTTTTCTACTTTTTACTTGTTGAATGTCATGGGTAGTGGTGTATTAATCCTGTGATTATAGAGTGGATTAAAATTGTGTCTTTGCAAAAATTAATGAAGAAAAGGAAAGGAGGAGGGAAATGTTGGAAGGGAGGGGGAGGGTGGTAAGTATGGTTATCTTCTTAGAACTTTACCTATGAAACATATGAAATATGTTTTCTTTAAATTAAGAAACAAATACTCTCTAACCCAGCATGTGGCCATTTGCCAAGGACCCATTCCTACATCCACCACTTTAAATTCTCTGTGCTGTGCCTGTTTTCTAACCTCAAAATAGGTAAAACAAGAAACCTACTATATAGGTTTGTTATGAAAATTTGATGATTTTAATATTAGTGTAAATCACTTTGACACAAAGGTTAGATTTGAAATTAAAAAAATTGTTAATATTTCTTATTGATAAATCCTTTATGTAACACAGGGTGATGATTTGAAATGTATATACAATGGGGATTGATTAGATAAAATGAATCAACATATCTTTTTTTAAGAGTTTATTTATTGGGGCTGGTGCTGTGGTGTAGCAGGTAAAGCTGCTGCCTGCAATTCTGGCATCCCATATGGTCACCGGTTCAAATCCCGGCTGCTCCACTTCAGTTCTTGCTCTTTGCTATAGCCTGGGAAAGCAGTGGAAGATGGCCCAGGTTCTTGGGCCCCTGCACCCCAGTGGGAGAACTGGAAAAAATTCCTGGCTCCTGGAAGACTTCTCTGTCACTCTCTCTGCCTCTGCCTCTCTTTAACTCTTTCAAGTAAAATAAATAAATCTTCAAAAAAAGATTTAACTATTTATTTGTTTGTTTGAGAGGTAAAGTTACAGGCAGAGAGAGGGAGATACAGAGAGAGATCTTCTACCTGTTGATTCACTCCCCAAATAGTCACAGTGACCAGAGCTGGCCTGATCAAGCCTAGAGCCAAGAGCTGCTTCTGGGTCTCCCAAGTGTATGTAGAGTCCTAAGCACTTGGGCCATCTTCCACTGCTTTCCCAGGCCATAGCAGAGTGCTGGATTGGAAGACGAACAGCCAGGGCAGGCATAGCAAGTGAAAACTTAGCCTACTAAGCCACAACGCCTTCCCTATTAATCAACATATCTATCACCTCCTTTACTTATCATTTTTATAATGAAACATTTGAAATGTGCTCTGTTAGTTTTTAAAGATATGTCACACATTATTATTGACTATCGTCACCCTGCTGTGCAACAGATATCAAATCAATTTCTCCTGTCTGAAATCTGTAACTTTGCTCTACTAATCCATGGCTTCTAATTCATCATCCTCCCAGTCTCTGAAAACCATCATTCTACTCTGTTGCTATTAGATTCCACATATAAGTGGTATCATGTTGTATTTATATTTCTGTGCCTTATTTCAATTAATGTAGTGTTTCCCAGATTTGTTCATGTTGTTGTAAATGACAGGTTTTCCCACTTTAGAAAGGGTGAATAGTATTCTATTGTTGTATTCCTATTTATTCACATATTTTTTAGTTCATCCATTGATGGACACTCAGGCTGATGCTATATCTTGGTTATTGTGAAGAATGCTGTAATTAACGTGAGGGTATGGATATCCCTTAGACATATAGATTTCACCTACTTTAGATACGTAACAAGTAGCAGATCCTCAAAAGCACATGTAACAAATGCAAAATTATATTAATTGATGGTATCAAATTAAAAAGTATCTATACAACAGAGGAAACAATAAAATTAGCATATAACCTTCAGAGAACAGAATGGTAGAAACTATTTGCAAACTACATATCTAATACAAGTTAATATCAAAAATGTATGAGGAACACAAACAACCATAGAGCAAGAAAATTAATAGCCTATTTTAAAATGGGCAAGTGAATGAGCTGAGCATCTGGCCTAGCAGTTAAGACATTGGTGAAGATACCATATACCACATGCGGATATCTGGTTTTAATAGCCAACACAAGGTCCTGAATCCAGTTTTTCACTCATGCAGACACGGGAAGACAGCAATGATAGCTTAGTTAATTGGGGTGCTACCAACCATGAGGTTGACATGGATTAAGATCCCATCTCCTAAGATTAGCCTAGCCCAATCCTAGCTGTTGTGGGAATTGGGGGAATGAACCAGCAAATGTGAGTGCTCTCTCCCTCTCTCTCTCTCTCTTGCTCTCTCCCTTTTTCTCTCTGCCTCTCAAATATACACATACATAATTTTAAAAATGATGAGCAAAGAACCTATTCCTCAAGTAAATGTAGACTTTCAAAATAACATATATTTTAAATACTCATATGTCCATAGTGCCCCCTCAAAGAGCCTGACACATGGAAGAAATCTGGCAAATGTTGACTCCTTCTCCCCTTAGAAGTGGGAAGTCTCTATAGCAAAATTGTTTTTAAAAGGAAAAGAAAAGATCTACACGCTATTTCTGAACTTAAGAACACATAGCAAAAGATTTTCCTTATACTATCAAGGAAAATGAATGCTTCCCAAGGTCCAAGAAAAGTAGTTTCATTTCATGTGGACATGGGGTTCAGAAAGGAGCAATGGTCTTGGAGTTAGAATAATATAGGAACATGCTTAGACCCTATTAACTTTTAGGTTTCTATGTAAACAAATGAGAAACACCTTGCTATGAATGGTCATTTGGATGATTCTAAATCCAAATTGCTACACTGTTACCACATATTAAGCTCTAAGTGATAACTGATATTGGTAATATTATGACTGCAGTGATGATAATGATACCGACTGGAATCTATGAATGGAACACAGAAGATACAGTAGATTCTCTCTCTCTCTCTCTCTCTCTCTCTCTCTCTCTCTCTCTCTCTCAAGCTATTTTCCATATAGTTCAGGTTTTGGGACATGCTCTTCTGCAGGAACTGGCAGAACCAGCTAAGCATAAAACAGATTTGTCAGGGGCTGGCACTGTGGCATAGTAGGTTAAGCCTCTGTCAGCAGCATCCACATCCCACATAGATGCTGGTTCAAGTCCTGGCTGCTCCACTTGTGATCCAGCTCCCTGCTAGTGGCCTGGATAAGCAATGGAAGATGACACAAATGCTTGGGCCCCAGCACCTGCATGAGAGACCTGGAAGAATCTTTTGGCTAGTGTCTTTGGAGTGAACCAGCAGATGTAAAACCTCTCTGTCTCTTCTTCTCTCTCTGTAACTCTACCTCTCAAATAAATAAATCTATTTTTTAAAAGAGCAATAAAATAAGAGAATATTATGAACAATTGAAAAAGCAGACCTGTGAAGTCATGTATTAGCCATGTGACTGTGGTATAAGTAGGAGTACAAGGAGAAGGAAGACTATATTTGCTTAATTAACAATGGCTTGATTTTCAGATATCAACACCAAATTTTGTTTTCCCCATAGAACAAAGATGAAGCCTTCTGGTATGAAACTTTATTTATTAAGCTTGTAATAATAATCAAACTCAAAGAAGTCCCACCTTCTCTTTAAAATAAAATCATTAAATATACTTCAAGTAACAGATCTTTTTCTCAGCTTATGTGGCCATATAAAGACAGAAAACTTGCCAAGATTAAAGAAAAAAAGGTTAAATATAAAAGGTTAAAAGGACTTGACAGTGAATTAGTGCTAAATTGGTAGGGGTTATCTCTTTGGCTGATGTAGTTATTACAGGAAATGCTTAAATAACATGGACTTAATAAATGATGGACTAGATTTAAATCAAAATACAGCCTTTCTTTAAGGAGAGGCAGTAGACTACAGGACAGAATCTATTACCAGCTTCTGTCATAGTTTTGTGGATTTCAGTCTTCTAAAATATGTCATGCTCATTAAATGAGCACTGTTGTGTAATGTGTTCTCATTCAACAAGTTTTTTGGAAATGAGAATGAGTTTATATAAGCAACAGAATGAAAAAATATTTGCATGTTTAAGCCTACATAGATAAGTTTGCTTCATAAACTTTAAAAATGTTATTTACATAAAGAGAACAGATTTCATAGATATAATCTATAAAAAACTTTAACCTCCCCCCCCCCCTTTTTTTTTATTTGACAGGTAGAGTTATAGACAGTGAGAGAGAGAGAAAGATCTTCCTTCCATTGGTTCACTCTCCAGTGGCTATCACGACCAGAGCTGCGCCGATCCAAAGTCAGGAGCCAGGTGCTCCTTCCTGGTCTCCCATGTGGGTGCAGGGGCCCAAGCACTTGGGCCACCCTCCACTACCCTCCTGGGCCACAGCAGAGAGCTGGAGTGGAAGAGGAGTAACCAGGAATAGAACCTGATGCCCATATGGGATGGCGGCACCACAGGAAGAGGATTAACCAAGTGAGCCTTGGTGCCAGCCCCCAACCTCCCCTTATAAATCTTGAATACCTTTTGAATTATGGCCATTTCTGGAGTTAGAAAGTTATCAGAGCTGACTTATAAATTTGTAAAAGAGAAAGCTACATTGTATTATCCAGGCAGAGCCATCATTATGTTTTTAGAGGTTTGCTAAGATAGAAATACAAATGAACATCTTTATTCAATCAATCAATTAATTAATAAAAATATATTACTGGAATAAATGATACAAAGAGAATTTGACATTTGCTAAAAATGTACAACTTAAGGTTAGATTTACCAAATTTGACTCAGTAAAATGTATGGTTGAAGTGATGTCCTCAGAGAAAAATCACAATGATGCATGAGAACAGGGATAACATTTTATAGGGACTAGTAAAGAGAAGAAGTCCATTGATCCCATTGGAAATAGTGTTCACAATGTAGGGATATCTTACAAATTAATTAGAATTTTTTGAATGACTTAATTACATATGATAGAAACACAGATAAAGATTCCCATACTTGGAAAAATTACATCAATAGTCTCCAAATATCTATTAAGGCTGTTCTATTTTTTATTTTTCTCTTAAAGATTTATTTTATTTATATGAAAGGCAGAGTTATGTGCAGAGAGAGAGAGAGAGAGAGAGAGAGAGAGAGAGATCTTCCATCTACTGATTCACTCTCCAAATGGCTGCAATGGCTAGGGCTGGGACAGAACGAGGCCAGGATCCAAAAGCTTCTTCTGACTCTCACATGTGGGTACAGGCGCCCGAGCATTTGGGCCTTCTTCCTCTGCTTTCTAGGTGCATTAGCAGGGAGCTGAATTGGAAGTGGGGCAGTCGGGACACAAATCAGCACCCACGTGGGATGCTGGTGCTACAGATGGTAGCTTTACCCACTATGCCACAACACCAGCCCCATTTTACATTTTACAATACCTGCTGCAGAAGTCCCAAACTGACAAATTTTGGGTCAACTATGGACTTAAAGAACTCTATGATTAGCGCAGTGTCTAAGAAAAACTAGAAAACAAAAGCAGGAGTCATCATCTAAAAATTAGGAATTTTGATGTAAATGATTAATTTTGTGACCTGTACTAAAACATCTGTTCTGGAACCTCTGAGCTCGTATTTATACAGGCAACAGCTGGCTGGTATATAGCACTGTCACAGCTTTTAAGCCATAACATGAACCAACAGGCCCTCGATATTTGTGGTTATCAGCCTGAATCTAAATTTTGAGAGGCCAGGATGAAGAGAGTCCTGAGCCAATCCAAGAAACTCTTCTTCTAGGAGATTGCCTAGGTGAACTTGGGCAAGACATGTACATTTTCAGATACTGTTTGCTGATATGCATCAACTAAATTCATGTTATTGTTAGGAGGATCAAAAGATACAGAGTATTAAGCATAGTGTTTGGCTATTAATAGATAGCTCAGGAAAATACAGTCATACTCATAACCTTTAACAGAGATAAATTATTTTATAATAGCGCTTTTATGCTTCAGTTGTGAAACAGAAATTAAGTAGATCCTCCTTGTGGATAAGGAACCTATGCTGCTGTGCATTGAAACATCTGCAATGCTGATGTTACAGATTGCTGTGAGATATTATCATCTGCTCATTCAGGGCACAGTTCTCATGGAGCTGGGAGCATTACTGTCCAGGGGAGGCTTACCCATGGAGAAGGTAGCAGGAAAAACTAGCAATCGCAACTCGTGCCCCTCTAAAGTAGTTGATATCTCCAGAGAGACCATCACATTATGAAAGCTGAGGTAGCTCAGCAGTCACTAGATAGCACATCTCAGTTTCATATTATCTTGTTAGTTATTTAGATCCTGTATTTGAACATCAGCCTATGATGGAGAAACTTCTGGATTCTCAGTGAATTCAACAATAATGACAATAATGGTGAGTACAATCCTTGCAATCACCATTAATTATAAGTTGGAGCTTCATGACCTAGTTTTCACTTGAGAAAGATTAAAAATTATAAATGATAGAATTCATAAACAAGAATATTAAGTCAAATGTAAAGGTGGGTTTTGTAAATTTCACTGTAATGTCAGAATTTTACAGTACTGACTTATAATATAAATCATTTACATCTCAAGTACAAAATAAGGTTAGCACAATCAAATCCCTTTTTTTCCGGATTTATTGTGTGATTTGTAAACCTGTCCTTTTTTTTTTATATTTCTTTCCTGTACAATGGACATAAATTTTGGATGTTTCAGGATTTTCATGGATGTCTTATAATCAATCATACTTTCAAAATATGTGAAATACTCTGATCCCTAAAGAATATAAATCCTTGTCTAGTTCTTTCATTTAACAGGAAACAATTTATATGTGGTAAGTACATCCCCTAGTCTGAGGTGGCTAAAGTATGTCCTTATAAATTAGAGAAACAACGAGAACATTTTATCAGCTTACATGTCTGAGCCCAGATTGAGAATAGAACACACCCACTTAAAAGAAGCCACCTCTTTAGAAACCCCATAGCCATTCTCCACCGTCTCTTTGACTAATAGTATTTTTTTTTTTTCTGGAGGCTGCAAGAGGGAAAAAATACCTTGTTGTTTGCAACTATTTTAAAAGAAAGATGTAACCCAAAATGAACTAGACTTAGTCCTGAGAACCAAGTACAAATTGCAATTCAGTCTCATACTGCTTATGCAGCTTCCTAAGTCAGTTTCTTTCTCAATTCTTTCTGCAGTTGAGAAGGCTGTACCATTGAATTTCTAAGGACTCCTCCTTTGTCAATCATGTCTGAATCAGTGATTCTACTATCTACACCAGATTCTCACATTGACTAGCTCTTTCTAGAGATGCTTCAATTATTCAGTTCTATTGACATTCCCCCAAAATAGGAACTATGCACTTCCTCTGTAGCTTATTTTTGGGCATAGCCACCATTGTACATCGAGCCTGCCAACTAGCCTTTCATCAATTCTCCTATTATTTGTGCTTCCATTCATTCCCCTATCCAGTCATTCATCAACAAAACTCAATGGACCATATGCTACATGAAATGGTGCTGGTAAGGTAGAGTTGTTCTGTATCATGTTAACTTATGTGAGATATATTCCTTGTTCTCCCATAACATGGGGTAGCTGTGTGGTTCCCTGGTACAGTTAGATACACTGGCATTCTAGATACAACTGAACTCTAGTTCTTCCAAGACAGGATGACAATAATGCATAAGAACTTCAAAGAGTTTGTGGGAAATCAAATTAGAAGATAATTTTATTTTGGTAAAAAATTATTTTTGGAACTTTTGGAAGCTCCCCTGCAATGTCTAATATTTCTTCTGTCTAAATATTCCTCATAAAAGGGGGTCCTTCTTCCTTCAGAGAGGTAACCTCAGCCCATGTCCCGGTCTCCTCTCTCCAGCACTACTACCCACATGTCTTGATTGACGGGCTAACAACAATCTGCTTTGCTCTTCAGCACAGAGCAAAACATTTATATTGGCCCTTCTTTTCACACAAGCTATTAGTTTGAAATGTGATATCAAACTTGCATTTATTGGTGAATTGAATGAAATGAAATTTTGAAATAATTGTTCTTGTTAATCATTTTGCTAGGCAATTTACATAGATTATGTCTCTGTATCCTGACAATAATCGTTCATAGAGAATATCATTGCCCACATTTTATAGATTCAGAAAGGTTAGATCATTCTCTCATGGATATGGTGTTAGATACAGACTTGCTGCTATCTTTGGTTCCAAGCCTAGTCTTAAAATATCTTATTTCCTAGTATTTGTTGAATAAAGAAAAGAAAGAGCTGCTGACTTGTAATTCTGTTATAGATATGACAACCAACATTTTCTAATGCAAATTATCTCCAGGATTTTCCTCATTTTTGAGACAGGCATACATTCTGCTAGACTTTGAAATAATGGTGATAGCTTAGAGGTTTCTGATTATTAACATTTGTCCAATGATTGCTGTTGAGAGCTAGGAAGCCTGGACTCTGATTCTATATGATTCATCAAGTTTCTTTTATCAAGACATCTATTACTTTACAACTCAATCACTTTATTCTGCCAAGATGAATTATCATTAACACCATTCATATATGCTTTGTATTTCCAATTTATTCATTTAATCTCCACATCTGTCTTATATGATTAGTGCTATTTTTTCCAATTTAGTGATAAGAAAATTAAAATTCAGGAGTTAAGTAAATTTACCAGGCCATACAACTAGTAAATTTCAGAGATAGTATGATAGAATAGTGGACTTCCTTCTATAGGTTACTCCTCTAAATTTTAAGGACTATGATAATCTAAAATCCCCTAATCCTTTTTTCCCTCACTGCTCTTCAACATGAGCTGTTCTCTTCACCGTAATGGGTCATATCAAAACCAACACCTGGAGCAAACCTTTAGCCCACAAGTTAAGGCACTTCTATCTCATATCAGAGTATCTGAGTTCAATTCTTGCCTATGACTGTTGATTCCAGATTATTGTCAGTGTAGACTAGGAGATAGTCATGATGGTTTAAGTAATTGAGTTCCTTTTGCTGATGTGGGAGATCTGGATTCAGTTTCTGGCTCTGAGCTCCAGGCTTGACATTGTGGGCTTCTGGGGACTGAATCAGTGAATGGGCTCAATTTCTCTCTCTTTCTCTCTCTCTTTCTCTCTCTCTCTCTCATTCCCTCACTCACACTCCCTCTGTACTTCTTGAATAAATAATATGTTTTCAAAAAAAAGAAAAAAAAACTCAGGGCCAGCATTGTTGCATAGCAGGTCAAGCTGCTGCCTGCAATGCTGATATCCCATGTGGGCGTCAGTTCGAGTCCCAGCCGTTCTGATCTAGCTCCCTGATAATGCACCTGGAAAGCAACGGAGGATGACCCAAGTCCTTGGGCCTCTGCATCTATGTGAGAGACCTGGACAAAAATTCATGGCTACTGGCTTCAGTGTAGCCCAACCCTGGTCACTGTGGCCATTTGGGGAGTGAATCAGCAGATGAAAGATCTCTCTCCCTCTCCATCCCTCTCTCTCTTCCTCTCTCTCTCTCTCTGTTTGTCTGTCTGTGTGTGTATGTTGGGGGGTGTCTCCTCTGACTTCCAAATAAAATAAATGTTAAAAAAGCAAAAAAAAAAAAAAATCCTAACTCTATCCATGTGTTTGCCACTCATTTCTCCCATTCAGAATGTTATTCCAACAAGAACAATAAACCACTAAAACATTTGAGAGAATGTACTGTAGAATCTGGCAACTTGCAGATACTATCTTATTTAATGTTTATAACAGTGCTTTCTGTCAGGTATTACACTTGATCTTAGCCAAAAGGCCGAGAAGCGATGTCTTTCAGGTATTATTATCTCCATTTGTCAAATGAGAAAACTGAGGGAACTTAGAAAGATGGAATAACTTACCCAGAGTAAAAAGAGTGCAGAACTGGAGTGTGGTTTCAGATCTGCCTAACTCCATATGCTTCATCTTCAATATCATTGTATTGCCTTGTACCAAAAAGTCCACATTCCAATCAAACATGGAGAGTTATAGCATTTTCAATAGTAGTGATAGATCTTCTAAGGGGGCAAACATTTGTGACTGAAGGTCAAAAATTCTTAGCGATAACCATGATCTGGACCTCCTGCTGGGCGTCAGTACATGAACAGGTACAGAAAATATCTGTGCTATGTAAATGTCATGGCAAGAGTGTTGTGATTAGTAAAAGTAAGGTCCACAAAACTCCTGGGAGGGGACCAATAATGAAAAAGTGACATGTTTTAGAAACACTTTGCTAAGCAAATGTACTTTTGGATTTTCGCTGAAAAATAATTTGTTTTAAGGATCCTCATACAAAGAATAATAAATGGCAAAATGAACAACTTGAAATGTTTTCCAAGAAATGTTTAAAGTTTGTCATCAGGCTGCTTATTACAATGACCTCTGATTAAAAGTCAAGGGCATAGAATAAAAAATTTCTTAGTAGTGAGAGTTTTGTTGGTAACCATGAATATATGCTTCAAAAACTTGTTTTCTTTTGACATAACTTGATCTGCTTTGAACAATACATAGAATAGTTGAATTACATGTCCTCTTGCTATATAATTACATATTTGTTGTTTTAGTCATATTTTTAGCAAGAAGAGAGTTCAATATTGATATAGGAAGACGTATTTTGGATCCAGATACTTATCTTGCTATGTTTGCTTTTGTGACTCCATTTTAAGAAATGGAGGGCATTCTAGTATCCTGCTGAGACTGCTGACATGTTTAATAAGCAGTTATAATACTTCTACTATAGTGTGCCAGCATACCACTAACAAAGACAAAGAAGATACAGTCACAGTTGTCGGGAAGCCCATGTTCCACTTGACTACTTGTAAAATGCCCATATAGAGCTTAATAACAAGATTTTCAAATGGACCGTTTCATTTCCTAAGCCTCACTTCTGCTTTAATTCCTTTTGATCACTAAGTATTCAATTTTGAAACCATAATCAAAGGAATACATTCTCTGATTCCCTCTAACCAAATTTAAAGTAAATTACCCCTGTATTCTACGTGCAACACAAATCACTTTTGTCCAATACTGATTGTCTTGATAGCCTATAGGCTATGAGGATAGCCCATCCTTACTTATTTGGCAATTAATAATAGGAAATAAAAATAGTAATTTTGTGATTGTGTAGTGGATTGGTTGACAGGATTTCAGAGTCAGTTCAATGAGCCTTTTCTTTTACATATGTGTGTGTCAGACAAACTGCAGATAGAAGACAGTAGAAGAACTAACATTTTATTCTCAAGGACATTATGCATTACTTAAGGTTACAGCAAGATAAAAGGAGAGAAAATTTAATGCCTTAGAAAATAGATTATTTATGTAGTAATTCATAATTTACAAAGTGTTTTCATGGCCAATATCACATCTGGGTCAGATAATAAGTTGTTACACAAATGTAATTAATGATTTATTTCCATTTTACAATGGAATATTCTGAGTGTAAGTGAAATTACATATCCTGCCCATAATTACATGTGGTACAGACAGCAGGCAGGGCTCAATGTGTGCCTTGTATCTCCTTCATTCACCCAGGATGTAAAGGCTACTGTGCAAGCAAGAGTGATTTTGATCCTGGAGAGAAAGTGTGTCCTATCACTGAATTTGTGACATTCTACTGCATCGGAGACATTCATTTTAAACGTGCCCTAGAGTGCCAACAGGTAGTATATAATTGATCAAGTATTTTGGGAGTGAAGTGACTAAACATTGTCCCAAAGGAAGACTTAAAGTCAGAGAATTATAGTTTGTTGACTTCTCTTGACAAGGGGTATAAATCAGCAAGTGAATGTGCCCATCTTGCTTGGGGAAATTGCAGCTTTATAAATAAAAACACTAATCCAGGCTGCTGCCGCCCAGCCTTTGCAGCCAGTTCAAAATTTAAGTTTCTCACCCATCAACCCTAGGGAAATTTCTCAATGCCAAGTGTTGAATAGCCTATATTCTTTTAAAGAAAATTTTGACACACACTGTAATTAAAAATACACACTCATTTAGAATATTTGGAAAATATAGATAAATATAGATAAATATAATGAAAAATAAAAGTGTTTGTAATTTTACTACCAGGAGTGATAATCCATTAATATTCTGGAAATTTTCTTACTGTTGATTTCCTCTACGTGATTTTTTTATGATTAACTGAATCTATTTTTGTAATTTTTATTTAATAATACAATATGTCACTTTATTTTGCTAATAAAATTCATTTTTACTTAATGTATATCATATTTGATAATAAAACCTCAGTTTCTAATAAAATGCACTGGCTTTATATTCCATCATGTGGGAAATGATGGTTTACTTAACCCATTTTTCTATTTGGAAAATATTTTTGAAAATTTTTCTCTAAGATTTTACTCATTTTTAATAAAGATTTATTTATATATTAGAAAGGCAGAGTTACACAGAGAGAGGAAATGTACACACACACACATGCACACACAGATCTTCAATTGGCTGATTCACTTCCCAAATGGCTGAAATGGCCAGGGCTGGGCCAGGTTGAAGCCAGGAGCAGGAGATTCTTCCAGAACTCCTAAATGGGTGCAGGGGCCCAAGCACCTGGAACATCTTCCACTGCTTTTCCAGGTGCATTAGCACAGAGCTGGATCAGAAGTAGAGCAACCAGGTCTTAAACTGGCACCTATATAGGAAGCCAACATCACAAGTGGCAGTTTTGCCTACTATGTCACAATGCTGGCCTTGATTTTACTTTTTTTTTTTTTTTTCAGACAGAGTGGACAGTGAGAGAGAGAGAGAGAGAGTGAGAGAAAGGTCTTCCTTTTGCCGTTGGTTCACCCTCCAATGGCCGCCGTGGCCGGCGCACCGCGCCTATCCGAAGGCAGGAGCCAGGAGCCAGGTGCTTCTCCTGGTCTCCCATGGGGTGCAGGGCCCAAGCACTTGGGCCATCCTCCACTGCACTCCCGGCTCCCGGGCCACAGCAGAGAGCTGGCCTGGAAGAAGGGCAACTGGGACAGAATCCGGCGCCCGGACCAGGACTAGAACCCAGTGTGCCGGCGCCACTAGGTGGAGGATTAGCCTATTGAGCCGCAGCGCCGGCCTGATTTTACTTTTAATTGACATAGTAGTATCAAAGTGACCAGAACCCATTTCCTTTTGTTCAAGATTAAATTCCTATATGCATTCAACAAACAAATATCGACATTTTTTAATGCATAGGGATATGCTGAGTACTAGAGACATAATGAAAAGCAAAAGAGCCCTGCTCATACACATTTATAGGGAGCTTACATTCTGTGGCGGACACCAACCAGTGACTGGCCTCAGTGTCACAATGTCAAAACAGAAATACAGAGAACTCTTCAGGACTGCAATGAGAGGCAAATCACCCAAATGTGAGGTTGTTGATAAGCCTTCCTGGAGCCAGTAACACTGAAGGATAGGAAGAACTGAGATAACTTAGGAAAAGATAAAAACTATGTTAGACAATGAAACTGGTGTGTGTAAGACTCCTTGGGAGAGATGAAGGGTATTTATTACATCCAGGGCCTAGAATTCAAGGTGAGGACTGAGAGCGATGAGGCTAAGGAACAGGCACAAGATCGTGAAAGGCAGTACTAAGATTTTACTTGAGATACAGATCTTTACCCTGAGGGCCATGTGGAACGAGGGTGGCCCTTTAGGCAGGAAAGTAATACTGGTAGGATTTCTGTGAGGTAAGACTCCCAGCAGTCAAATTACTCAGACAAAGATGCTTCCTTTTATGCTCTTGAAATACATTGCAAGATCATTTTCCTAAAGGACTGTTATAATGTTTCTCCTCTGTCAGCATCAAATGATAAAGCCCAGTTGTTGCTACTTATAAAAATAGATCCCATTTATTGGAATCCATTTATGATCTAGGTATTGGACTAGGTGGTGCTTTATATGTATTTACTTAATGAAATCTATAGTATTCAATTAGGATTGTGAATATTAATCTTATTTAACAGAATTTCCTGAAATTTACAAAGAAAAATTATTTTCCCACAGTCATAGAACTGAATGCATGCATGAATCAGAAGGCTCATTTTTCCTCTTATATACAGAAATTCCTCCCAACTCATTTTAGATGTGAGTAATTCTCATGGAATATAATGCCAACACATATTATGTTGATGGGTCTTATTTCTGCAAAAGAAGGATTTTGTAGAATGGTTACAGAATTTTCCAGAATTTGATTTTTCTTAGGGAAACCATTTCTGAACAACAAATTAGGTGATGGGAAACAGATTTAGTTAGAGGTAGGTGGCTTGTTTACACAGTACTCTTTATCTTCATCCCCTGCTACCACTACAGAACAATCTGTCCCTCCCAGATTAATGCTAGAAATACATCAGCTGCAGGTGTCCTGCAGGGTTCCTGACCTCAGGACATTATGAAAGTAAATAACAAGTTTAGAAGGAGACTTGTTCATCAGCAACTTCAGGATGGAATAGGAGAGAGCCCTTTCTCCCTCCAGGCCTTATTTTGGCTGTATTCATGCCTACCTGATTTATTCCACATTTGAAGGATACTCACAACACAATAGAGAGCTTCCCACCATCGCTAACTCTCATTAATAGAGAGGCTGGGGCAGTCTTTTTTAATGTTATTTAAGTTATACAATTCTCATGTATTTCATATATACAGATTAGGGACCATATTGATACTTTTCACCCTCATCCTCCCTCCTGCTCATGCTCCAACCTTCTTCCTCCTCCCTCTTCTATTCTCACTCTTAATTTTTACAAAAATCTATTTTCACTTTACTTAATGATCATAAGGTTAACTCTACACTAAGTAAAAAGTTCAACAAATAGTTTGAAAAAAAAACCACAAACAAATAAAATAAAACAAACAAACAAACAAACACTGCTCCTCAACAGAAGAGACAAGGGCTATAAACAATCATTGAATCTCAAAATGTCCTTTTCATTCCAATACATCACACTTTAGGTACTCTATTAGTTACTTTTGATTAGGGAAAATATATGATATCTGTGTTTTTTGGACTGGCTTATTTCACTAAGAATAATGGTTTGCAGTTTCATCCATCTTGTTGCAAAAGAGAGGATTTCATATTTTTTTACAGCTGAGAAGTACTCCATAGTGTATATATACCATAATTTCTTTATCCAGTCACCAGTTGGTCAGATATCAAGACATACTACAGGGAAATTATAATCAAAACAGCCTGGTACTGGCACAAAAACAGATGTGTAAAACAACGGAACAGAAAGGAAACTCCAGAAATCAATCCAAGCATCTACAACACATTTATTTTTGACAAAGAAGCTAAAATAAGTCCCTGGATCAAGTACAGTCTCTTCAACAAATGGTTCTGGGAAAACTGAATTTCCAAATGCAGAAGGATGAAATTATACCCCTACCTTACACAAAAATCCACTCAAAATTGATCAAAGATCTAAATCTTTGACCCGATACCATCAAACTACTAGGGAACATTGAGGGAACTCTGCAAGACATTGGTATAGGCAAAGACTTCTTGGGAGAGACCCCAAATGCACAGGCAATCAAACCAAAATTGACAAATGGGATTGCATCAAGCTGAGAAGCTTCTGCACTGCAAAAGAGACATTCAGCAAAGTGAAGAGGCGATCAACAGAATGGGAGAAAATGTTTACGAACTTTGCAACTGATAAAGGGTTAATATCTAGAATCTATAAAGAAGGTCAGTCTTAAAGAGTGGAAATATCCATGGCTTCAATATTTGTAAATAATATTTTTCTCCCAATTTATCGCAAGTATATACATTAAACATAGTCCACTAATGATTCAGAAATAAATTCAATGTAGTAGTTTAAGAGGTCTTACAAAATGCATAGAATATTATCCAAGACAGATATTGAAAAGAGTTATTATGTAAGTCCATTAAATAAAGCAGAATGATTCACCTATTGGTCAGCTATGTGACCTTTGGTAACTTATTCTTCTTAAATGTCAATTTCCTTCTCTGTCCAATGATGACAGTAGTAATATGCATTATGATTTTGATAAATGCTATATATCTATGTCCAGCACTATATCTTAGACATGAAAAGGAAATCTCCATCAAAAACAGACTGTGCAAAAAAATACAATTATTTAAATATGTTGTTTTATACCTCTTAGGTATTTATCAATTTTTGAAATATTTACTTTTAAATTTTTATGTATATAAGGTGAGAAATTTAAAGTATTTCATGTTTAAGAGCATAAGGATACTTCCCACCCTCCCCTCTAGCCTATGTTCTCACTTTCATTCCCCCTTCCTCCCTTACTTTTTTCTTTTAATTTTTATAGTGATATATTTTCAGTTTATTTTATAATCACAAGCTTAATTCACTAAATAAAGAACTCAGCGAGTAGTAAGTAGAAAATACACTGCTCCTCAAGAGTACAGACAAGGACTATGAACAACAATCAAATCACAAAATGTCGACATTTTACATATACAATTAAATTTTTTTGCATTTTTTGCATTGTATATTAATGACTGCAAATCAGCGAAAACATGTTTGTCCTTTTTGGACTGGCTTATTTTACCAAGCATAATGGTTTCCAGTTGCATCCATTTGGTTGCAAAAGACATGATTATTATTGAAAATATAGTTTTAGATTTTCTTTCATGGAATTGAGTAATCCATCCTCATAGAAGAGTGTAAGAAACACCCTGTGTGCTAGCATCAAGAGCACTGAATTTGGTTCCAGGCTCCACAACTATGAGGATTTATAAAAGTCATTCATTCTCTTGTATTTCAGTTCTTTCATATTTAATTTTGATAATTTAGGACTTGCCATAGCCTGCTTAGGGGTCTTTTTCAACGATTTATTTATTTATTTGAAAGGCAAGGTGACAGAGACAGAAGGCTAGACAGAGAAAGATCTTCTATGTGCTGGTTCACTCCTGAAATTGCTCTACTGCCCTTGTCTGGGCCAAGTCAAAGCCAGGAGCTTTGAATTCCTTCAGCAAGTCCTATGTGGTTGGCAGGACAGAAGCACATGGGTCCTCATCTGTTGTTCTCCAAGACACCTTAATGGGGAGCTGGAATGGAAATGGAGCAGTTGGGATTTAAAATTGCACTCTGACGTGGGATGCCGGCATTGCAATCGGTGCTTTAACCTGCTATGCAACAATGCTGGCCCTATTCATTAGGTTCTAATGATAATTAATTGATACTTTTCAAGACAAGTATTTCCTCATATTAAAAATTCATTTTCAGGGCTTTTGGAATTGATTGGGAGTTTACTGTGAGCTGAGGGAAGGAAGGTGGCTGAGTCCTTAGCCCTAAAATAATGAAAGGGAAAGGCTCAGGCAGATAGGAAGTCTTTCCTGGCCCACAGAAGAAGACGCATCCTTCAGGCTGGCAGTGCACATTTAGGCTCCAGGGTTGATTTCTGCTCCCCTTGGAGCACAATGACAATGGACACAGATGGAGTTCATGGACCAAAAGTCAGCTCACGGAGGCGTAGCAAGGACCATGTTTGTTCAGAGCATTGCTGGCTGAGGCAGCAGGCTTCCTCCTGAGAAGATGGTGGCCCAGCATAGTCACCACAGATGCAGCCTTCACAGAACATTAGCTATGGAAGTCACTTTTGAGGTCACATAACCCATCTCTCTCATTGCCACCTAGGTTGTCTCCATAGTCTCCACATTTAAGCTCAGAAAATCACCCACCACCATCACCTCTTAGGTTTACTCTCTTGGCGTTCAGGTAAGACCTGCCAGGACAGGTATAACTTTGACCACATGCATCAAATAAATGTGCCCGTGTTGATATTGCTTCTTCATTAACTCCATTACTTTCATTCTGATTTTCACACTAGGCTTGATGATCCCTGCTGTTTGAGGCACTGTGTTCCTCTTTTGTCTTTGGTCTCTATCAAGTTTCTATATTTTTCAGGGCTGATATTTACATGTAGTGAGAGCAATTAGAATGAATTATCTGCTGTGTGCTCCATGTGATGGAACACACAGAAGACAATGAAAGTCCAAGAAGTTAAAGGAACTATCTTAGAGCTTCAGCATAAAACATCTGGCTATATTTTCCTAGTAAAATCAAAGGAATGAATACAGTTTTATATACAGCAGACATGTCTTACAAAGTAATGGCAAAGGGTGTTTGGTTAAATCAATGTTGAATACATTATTATAGTTGATAATTATATATACTGTTATATAATAAAACAAGTCAAGGGTTTTGAGAGCATTACAGTTGAGATCAGCAAACTATGACATTTGGACACTATTTGGCTTGCTACTATTTAGCTTGCCCCCATTAGCATGGGATAGATCCATGAATATTTGTCTATGCATGGTCTTAGCTGCTTTTGCACTAGAGTAGTCACATAACCACATAGTGACTACATGGCTTGGAAAGCCAAACTATTTGATCTTTTACAGTCAAAGTCTGCCAAATGCTGATTTATGGTAAAGAGAACACATTATTGAAATTGCAGAAAATGTGTGTAACTGTAACCTGTCAATATAACTATTTTTAAAACAAAGGTGTGAAATATGAAGGAACTCTATGTTTACTAAAAACACTGTGAGAAGTTGTTATAAGTAACTAACTTACTACAATTCTTTTATATGATTTAACAATTTCTAAATACATGGTATATAATAAAAAAAAAAACTTGATTGGAAAACAAAACTGAATCCTTGGCTATTCAAAGACTCTTTCAAGGTCATCATGATACAGAGTCTCACCCTCCTGCTCATACATGGAAGGGCCTGGTGATACAATACAATACAGACAGTGTTAGATAACCTTCATTTAATGATAATGTCTTTTGAAGATGGTTCATATATTATTTGGACTTGCAATCCAGTAAATATTTATGTCATGAAACTATTTTTTCCTATTTTTCTCATGTGACTGAGTTCCTCAGGAGGAAACGTACCATTTCTCTTTTGTGTTGGCTTTATTCTTAGTTGCCTCAGTACCTAGTACAATGTCTGATATCTACTAGATATTCAGTTAGTAGTTATTGATACAAACAGAATAAATGACATTCATCCAATATAAGTGATGCCACTAATTAATTAACCTTCCAGGTATCTGGAATTGTGTTGTCCACTTTCAGCTTCTACTGTAAAGGCTAAGAAGGCTAACTAACTCTTTATCAATGTCTCCTGCATCTAGAGTCGGGCAGGTGATAGTTTAGCTAATGAGACATAATTAATTATTAGGGAGTTTCCAGACATCTTCTTTTTTTTAACCCTGATGACAGGGAGAGACATAAATGGTATTGTCCCTTCCAGCCTTCTTCTTGCCTTGAACATGGAAGTAATATCTGTTTTTGCTGAACTTAACTTGTAAATATGACACAATTAACTATCATCTTGTGAATGCTGGATGGGAACATAAAACGGAGTCTTAGCCTTTAGTGGGATCCCTATACCATTCCCAGATTTCCTATACCCAGATTTACTGTTATATTAGAAATACAAACCTCTATTTGTGCCTTTGCTAGTGTAAACGTCCTTTTAGCCAAAACCAAATAAAATTGATTTAAAAATTTGGAAGGGGAGAGGGAGTGGGAAAGGGGAGGGTTGCGAGTGGGAGGGACGTTATGGGGGGAAGCCATTGTAATCTATAAGCTGTACTTTGTGGAAATTTATATTCATTAAATAAAAGTTAAAAAAAAAATTGTTGCCAAGATCATTAGTCATTAAATCAATGAGATTTGCAATGCTCAAAAATCATTTTGTTAATAAATTTTAGGGTGTTTAGTGACAATCCTGGTTGTCATTGTTTAGGAAACTCTCATGCTAGCAGGGTACCTTTTGAAGAAAGATAATGGAGAAGAAAATTGAAATGTTTTATGACCTGCTACATTCCAGAGACTCTATTTGATCCTCTGTATTTATAATCTTATTAAATTTACAAAGTGACACTCTAAGGTACTATCACTAGCTCATAATATAGGTGAGGAACTTGAGTTGAGAGGTCATAAAATTTGTTTAAACACAAACCTAGAAAACAAAAAAAAAAATGCACAACTCAAATACATTCTGTGGAACTCTGAAATTCAAGCTGCTTCTCAAAGAAATGAGTATTAACTATTCCTAGATTGTCCATGAACTATCAGAGAAACAATCCCTAGTAAAATATCTCCTGGGAAGAAAAATCAATCCGTTTTCCTGAAATCAGATATGAGCTTTCCAAGCCAGGACACTCAATATTTAACCTCTCATATTTGTCTGATATCAATAAATAAAGCTATCTTTCCCCTCTATTGTTAATTTCTGAACCCCAGGAGTTAAGATAAATAAAACATCAGCCATGTTTTGGTATATTTGTGGATCATGCATCCTTGTCATGTACAAAGAGAATTAAACCATCTATTCTGTCAATTTCAAATTCAGCAATTGGTGTTACTATGGACTCAATTGTGTCCCCTCCAATTTTATGTTTTTGAGCCCTATCTCTTATGTGATAATATTTAGAGATGGTACGTGGGGTGTAATTAGATTTAAACGAGATCAAATGTATGTGTGGTGGGATTAGTGTTCTGTTAAGAGACCCCAGACTGCTGTCTCTCTTTTTCCTCTCACCATCTGAGGATATAGGGAGAAAGTGGCCATCCAGGCTCTAGAATAAGAGCCTTCACCTGGGTCAAACCATGCTGGTGCCCTGAACTCAGCCCTTGAGCCTCTAGAACTATTAGCAAATGGATTTCTGTTGTATAAGTCATCCAGTCTATGGTATTTTGTTATGGAAGCCTAAGCTAACTCAGAAAGAGCTCCTATAAAATTAACAAATACTTCATCTATTCTACTTCTTTTTTTAGTAAACAGAGGAGGGAAAGAAGAAGCAGAATCACAACATGTATCCTAAACACCACTACACTCATTTCTTGAAGGCATGTTTTGAACTCATATTTTGAAGGGTGATTTAAAAAAAAGAAAGCAATCCAAACAGCGTTGTGGAAACATCAACTACTACACCATTTTCCTGGTGTCTGTTTATTGTCACCTTTATCTGTTCCCTTCGACTTGTCAGCACGCAGTGCACCAAGATTTATCTTGTCAGGGCTCAAAGCTTTAGTGCTGTTGTCCCTCACCAGCAGCTCTGGTTCCCCTCAGTAACAGAGGAGGAAAGCTCTTTTTACACGTTTAACCTCCACAAAAAGAAAGATGGTAGGGGAAAGAATACAAAGATAAGGGTTTTTCACTATATAAATCAGAATACAGCATTTATGTTGGAAAGATGGTTACAGCTATTTTTCCAATGTTTGTTCTCTTCACTTTAAACTTCTAAAGAAACATACAAAAATGGCTCATCTGTAATTAACAAAAGGTGATGAAGTAATGTTAAGTATTAAAAGGACAATATTGGGACCCTTGGGATTTTTAGTTACATTTACTGTTAAAGAATAATTACAACACAACAGAACATTCTTTCTATTGATAAGGATCTCTAGGAACGAGATTCTAGACCCTGACATCTGTGTTCAGTATGGTGGGGCTGATGCTATTGTTTCCCCTGGGGAAAATGAGGTTAAAGAAATGTTACTTAACACCAGTCGCCTCTCCAGCTGATGCATTCAGGGCCCTAGCAAGGATGTTATGCTCCGATATTAGTGCTGTTTCCCATGTCCAGCATTGCTTGATGATGTTTTTTGGTAGTCATAGTGGCAGCAATGAGAGTGACAGACATTTCTGAGCATTTCCACAATTAGTGGGTTTCTTTTAGAAGCTCTGATTATAAAAACGTGATGAAAACAAACAGATATTCAAAATCAGAAGTTTGATTATACTTGCTAGGTATATTACCTATAGATGATAGTTACTCAGTATGTGAAGTTTTTGAATGATATTGGTATGTTTGCCTTGCTTTTAAAACTCATTTATTATTTATGGTGGTACTGTTCAGTAAACAAACTGTTTGCATGTCAATGTGTTATAAAAGCTTCTCATTCCCGTACATGTTATTACATCAAATATCTATATCTGGAAATAAATGGTTTAAAGAGAAATAAAAAGTGATGAAAACTGTTCTGTCTGAGCATACACAAGTGCATTTTCTGTAAAAAATGGACAAGCAAAATGATTATGACTGAGTCTGGTGTTATTTTTGACCATCTAATTTGGCAAACTCAGCTTGCTCTTGGAGTGGCTCATATTGAACGGAAAAGTCTGAGCATTGGGAAGAGCCCTAAAGGTGATTTCTCTCAACTACTCCCTTGGAACTAGCATGTCTTCCATCAGATTGTCGACCTAGCTTCTCCCTGAAATATTTAGGGGCAGAGAACTCCTTCTGTGTTCAAGAAGTTTATTCAATCATTGGTGAACTCTGGCTGAAATACCACCATTTTTAATTAATGTGTATTCTGTAGCCTGATTGTTTAGAATCCAATACTAGCCTTATCACTTAATTATTGTGTTGTTTGTAGCAAAATTACTTGGCATGTCTCTTTCTATTTCCTCATGGCAAAATGGAGAAAAGTTCAGTACTTAATTTATTTTTATTATATAGATTAAATGATTAAGTACATAAATCACACTAAGAACATTGTGTATTATATACAAGTGGCCAATAATTATTAGCGCATTTAGACACACACATTCATCTATTTTTTTTTTTTTTGACAGGCAGAGTGGACAGTGAGAGAGAGAGAGACAGAGAGAAAGGTCTTCCTTTGGCGTTGGTTCACCCTCCAATGGCTGCTGCGGCCGGCGCACTGCCGCCAGCGCACCTTGCTGATCCGATGGCAGGAGCCAGGTGCTTCTCCTGGTCTCCCATGGGGTGCAGGGCCCAAGTACTTGGGCCATCCTCCACTGCACTCCCGGGCCACAGCAGAGAGCTGGCCTGGAAGAGGGGCAACCGAATCCGGAGCCCTGACCAGGACTAGAACCCGGTGTGCCAGCGCCGCTAGGCAGAGGATTAGCCTAGTGAGCCACGGCGCCGGCCTACACACATTCATCTATAATATTTACTATAATAAAATAATAAAGTTTGATTGTTAGTAGTATTGGCAGTAACAACATTGTAGTAGTGATCACAGATTTATAATAACAGCAATAATAATGTAGTAATAATCACAAATTTATGTCACTGAAGTAACAAGCATGGTTGTTGTGAGTTGTACTCTACTGGATCTATGGAGAGCAAATGTAATTATTCTGTCAGTTGACAGGTTTTCCAATATAGTATTTGATCCCAGAAAATAGGCTTTCTTCTACTGGATACTAGTAGTGTTCTTTCCACATCACTCTCCTGGTATCACAGTCAAAGTTAATTGTGATGAGAGCTGGAACAAAAACCAAATGCTTGCTTCCAGGTCACTATTCCTCTGTAACAGAGTTTAAAAATTGTACCTTGCTATTTCTTTTATGAGCACTCAGTCAAATTATTTTCTGAGTTCTATCTTTAATACACCTCAAATTTCAATTGAAATTAATCTATATTGAAGCAACATAAACCCAGACTTGGAACTGTCTCAATAATGAAGCTTTTCATTTCAACCTAAAAATAATAATTATACAGTGGGCAAAGATGGGAAATAAGTGATTCTATTGTTAAAGATTATATATCATAATTTTCTTTAGTTTAAATTGCTAATTAAGCTTACCAAATGTAATACTAATGCCATCTTAACTCATGAGCATACACTGAAGGTTTTCATTTTTCCCTTGCGAACAGAACAAATTGTTGATACTGCTGTCACAATCTAGACCTACCACAACACCTAATTATTCTTTTCCTGGGGATAAATAAACAGAACACTTGGCATTGATTGAAAAAGTGGGTGGAGCTGCCACTTTGCAGAGATACATTTGCAGCACGTCCTAAGAAATCTGTGCAGAACTGAGATGCTGTGTACAAAAGGTGCATCATGCATGTCAACCTCCCTTGAACACAGAGGCTTGGAGGTCTTGTTCACTTACTGCTACATGTCCAGGAACTACAGCAATAGGTGGCACATGATAAATTAATCAGTATATTGTGGTTACAAATTAAGCAGTGAATGCCATCTCCTTACTCCTCTTACAGACCCCTTTTCTCTTTAGGTGGTATCCTTTCCAACTTCATCCTCTCAAGTGGGTTTAGTCTCCTTCTGTTATCCTTTATAAAAACTAACTCTCAGAGTTTTTATTTACAATAAAGTAGAAAGGTATGGTAACAGTATAATTCATTTGATGACTCAATAATCAGTGCCAACTGTTAAACATTATGAATACAAAGATGAATGAGAATATGTACGATTTGTAATCAAACTCAATTTTTCAACTTCTAGAATGTGTTATGCTCTCCCTTATACCACTGGCTTTGGGCAACCTCAGATATTTCTTCCCCTCTTCTTCCCTCTATCTTTGGAAGTCTTCCTTGACAGCTCTAAAATAGGTTAGATGAACTGCAATTTAACTGTTTCATTTTTCTTTCCATATCTCTTCCTAGATTTCCTCAGCTAAGTTCCATGAAGGTAGTGACTGTGTCTGATCCTAAATTCACAGAGTAAATAATTAAATAAGAACAACACCTTAGAGAATCAGCACATCAATGTATGTTGGAATTACAGTAGTCACACATACACATGCACACATGTGCGTGCACACGCCCAGCATCAAGTTTAGTGATCTTGTTTTACAGATGAATAAACCATAACTCATAATATATGGGGACCACCTCAGCATCTCAAAGCCACCCATTGGCAGAAATAAAATAACCACTCAAGGGACATTACTGCTCATTCTAGTGCTTTTCCTTTCATATTATGTCACTTCTTGTAACTAATTTTAATAAAGGCCAGAGACTTACACAAAATCTTCAAGCTCTCATAATGGTAAAAGGTTAAGCAAAATCTAGTCACAAACCAGAAGCTTCAGGTCCCTCCTAGTGCCTGATCTCAAAGTCTATCATTTAAGAAATTTGCCTGAAATTAGTGTGCACATCTGACCTTGAACATATATCTATGTGTAAGGCTTAAAGTGTCTTGAGAATCTTTTTTAAAGATTTTTTAAGTTTATTCATGTTTATGTATTTTAAAGGTAAAGTAACACAGAGAGACAGAGACAGAAAGAGAGATCTTCCATCATCTGCCTCACTTCCCAAGTGGCTGCCAACAACCAGGGCTGGGTTACATTGAAACCAGGAGCCAGGAACTCCATGTGGGTTTACAAAGTGGGTGGTAGGGACTCAGTACTTGAGTCATCATGTTGGCCTCCCGATTGGATTAGAGAAAGCTGGACTGGAAGCAGACATAGAAGCTGGGCTTCATCCCAGGCATTCTGATATGGTTAAGCAGCGACTTAACCTATTCCACCAAGACACCTACTCCTAAGAATATCTTTAAAAGAATCTTACATGAGAATCTACTATGCTTCAATCTCCCTTTTATACTCTTTACACAATGAACTTATATGATGACTATACAACCTAGTAGAATTATTATTCTTATTTCAAAGATGAAAAACTAAAATGAAGATGAGGAAGTTACCCAAGTCCACTTTTCAAGAAATGGATAGCGGCAATCAAAATCCAGGCCCATCTTTGAGGAAGTGCCTGCTTCCATCTGTTTTGTTTTTGCTTTTGTTTTTCGTTGAGGCTACTGTAAGGCTAGAGCAGCGGACAGAACACCCTTTGCTTTTCAGCTGAACAGCAGTTCTCCTTGTGGAGGTTGAGCCTCATTTACTCCTTTGACATTTTAAAGGGCTAGGAGAAAAGAAACTTGGAAAACTATTCTTTTTGTTGTTGCTTCAAAAAATCAGTGGGTGTGTCTATGTTGGTGAGGAAAGACTGTTTCAAATATGGTATTTATTTCTGAATTTTTAATTGGCATGACAGTATGTTGTCATTTAACTTCCTATCAAGATGCTGTGAAAAAGAATGTAGTGTGTCTAAATTGGGCTGCAAGAGTCACACACAACTGATCAACAAATAGGTTCCTTGTTCAATTCTGGTTCTGGCCTATTATAATAAAACAAAGTGGCCCTCATGCCTTGAAAACACAAGCTCAGCCATCCTTTAATACGATTTCCTTCACTGCCTAGTACAAACACACACACACACACACAGAGGAAAGAAAACTATCTCAATACAAAGTTAAACTCCCCTCAGACAGGCTGTCAGCAGAAGTCCCTAAAATTTTTGAAGGATAAATCAATGTTCCCTAAGATTAAAGCTTCGAGGCACACTAAATCCTCTATAGAGTGATAACTAAGACTGGCACCCATGTCTGTGGACAGAAAATGTTGTCAATCCCCTAAGCATATCTCTCTTGTTCTTAAAAAGATAAGAATGCACATTCCAATGGTTTTAAAAGATTATGCTATGCCTTCATGCAACTTCTTGGATTTTTACCAATCTACTTCTAAAGGATAGCAATATGCTATTCAAATAGTGCACACACACAGCTATCTGCCCTCTCATACCCTTAAATGTCACTCCTGCTTTTACTTTCATCTTTGCATATTCAGAGTCATTACATCTCTTGTGCTGTGCATATGGTGGGAAATTTAGTTTGAACTCCATAAGAAATAAACTCAGAGATGGGAATTTGTTTTCCATAAATGATTATATGCAGCGTGCAATGGGTAAGCAAAGGAAAGGTTATGGGGCTGAGAGATTCCTGATATAGCTGTAGGAAAGGCTGCAGCCTATCCTATGGGGAATTCTGGAATTTAGTTGTCTCACTTTGAAGCCGATGGATAGACTATAATTGATTCATTGGCTGGTCACTGATGCAGACTTTACTCTGGAGTGAGTGCAACAATGAGAAAAGCAGCTCTCTTAAACTAATGTCAGTTTTCAAGTAGGGATTCAAGGGAAAACCATCAGCAGCCAATGATTTCAATACATTCAAAGGAAGAGTTGTTATACCCTAAATTGTGGACATGGATAACATACGACAGCATCCACCAGAGCATGTAAAAATACCTATGGCGTGAATGAATAAATATGTGTTGATGTGTGCCAGAGTTGAAGATAACAGAGTCAGGAACTTCAGTTCTGCACTTTTAATTTAATTTTAGTTCCACTGCTTTATCCGATGTACAAAAAGCAAAAGGAAGGTTCAGAGGAAGAGGAGGTGGAGGAAGAGGAAAAGAAAAAAGAAATACGGAGGAGGGGGCTGAATTTTATCAGCATTTTAAATGTTTTAAACCACTACAAAATAACCTATGAATTTTCAAGAAGTTCCAAAGGAGATTATACACAAAAAGTATCATATGTCCAACCAAAGTTAAAATCTAAAGAAAATACATAATCTTTGCAAAACCCTAGAGACCATGCATGTATCTCTTTAGGATCAAGATAAATATGCTGTGGGATATGGTAATTTCCTCTAGACTCACTAGAATGTATTTCCTCTTGTCTGACTCCTTATTGACAATTTGTGGGGCTGGTGCGTGGTATAGTGGTAAAGCCATGGCCTGTTATGCTGGCATCCCATATGGGCACCAGTTCGTCTTGGCTGTGCCACTTCTTTTAAGACTTATTTTATTTATTTGAAAGACAGAGTTATAGAGAGAGGTAGAGACAGAAAGAGAGGTCTTCTATCTGCTGGTTCACTCCCCAGATGGCCACAATGGCTGGAGCTGCGCTGATCCAAAGCCAAGAGTCAGGAGCTTCTTCCGGGTCTCCCAAGTGGGCGCAGGAGCCCAAGGACTTGGGCCATCTTCTACCACTATCCCAGGCCACAGCAGAGAGCTGGATCGGGAGCTGAGCAGCCGGGACAAGAACCGACACCCATATGGGGTGCTGGTGCTTCGGGCCAGGGCTTTAACCTGCTGTGCCACGGTGCCGGCACAGCTACTCCACTTCTGATTCAGCTCCCTGTTAATGACCTGGGAAAAGTACTGGAGGATGGCTCAAGAGCTTGGGCCTCTGCCATCCATGTGGGAGACCCAAATGAAGCTCCTGGCTTCTGGCTTCAGTCTGGTCAGCCCTGGCCATTGTAGCCTTCTAGGGAATGAACACAGAGAGGATATCTCTCTCTTTCTCTTTCTCTCTCTCTCTTTATGTAATTGTGACTTTAAAATAAATGAATAAATCTTCAAAAAAAAAAAAAAACCTGGGAAGCCCCTCCTAGTCATTCTCAAAGACTATTGTCACAGATCAACCTTAGTACTCCCTGCTGGGACTAGTTCAACACCTGCTGATTGACTTCCTCGTTTTTGATGTAGGGTCCCATGGCCACCACCAACCTAATGTGCAAGCCATCCTTCACATTGTGGCCAGAATGTTCTATTATTTAAACCTGAATTTGTCATACCCCTGTGTAAAACACCAATTATATTCCTAAAATCCTTTGCAAGGCAACCAAAACTTCTCTGGCTGTTCCAAACTTAAACCCTACAATTATCTCCCATACACACAACTACATACTACATTCAATAAGACAAAATATGTTCATTTATTTATTTATTCAGCAATTAATATTGTTATATGTACACGTAGTATGTTAGGGATATATGGAATGGTAAATAAGATTCAGAAATATATAAAAAGTCTTCCAGGAAAATCATTCCTTTTTCTTTTTCCTTCTAGGAAACGCTTTTTCTTTGAATGGGGTGAAAACTGATACATTCCTGAAAAACTCAGCTCAGCTATAAGGTACTCTTAAGAATTCCTTCTAAAAACTCTCATTCTGTATCTACCCAATCAAGATACATGATTAGTCCTTGTTCTTTGGATCGTAGCATTCCATGTGCATATGCTTCTATAATGCACTATATGTGGAAGATGTTTTTAAAAATTAAATTTTTATTATGCAATATGTGTAAAATATAAAGCAATTCATTTTGTATACATACATTTATGTGAGCAAACACATACTATATGTGTATAAAAACCATAGCATTGCCACTATTAATATTACTTCTTTTGTGCCTCTTTCATGGCCCAATTTTTTTCATTTTATCCTATATATATATATATATCTTCTGAAATTTGCATTTATAATCTCTTTCATTTTGTTTTTTTTAAGTGTATATACTTTTATTCTTTTTTTTATTTTTTAAGATTTTATTTAAGTTATAAAAGAATCATGTATTTCATATATACAGATTTAGCAACACAATGATATTTCCCAACCTGCCTTCCCTCCCACCCATGCTCCTATTTTTGAAACTAAAAATTATAATTTAAACACACAAATTATTTAGTGGTGCAAATAAATAAATTTCAATTACACACAGCACCATCAACAAATGTTAGAAACCCAATGGTTCAATAAAAAAGCAAGTAGTACAGGAACACATATAGTATGGCGTCATTTTTATTGTAATATATTTTTCTTAATTTTACATGTATTTCTTCCACTGTAGATTATGAGTGCTTAGAGAAACAAATTCATTTTAAATCTTTGTATTGATAATTCCCCAGCAGCTAGTATGGTGCACATAATAGAAAATTGTTGAATTGAGTTAGACTCATTAATCCATGTTGATTCTGATTCTGTTCATTTTTTGGATCCTTGGATACCTGACTTCTCATATTTTGATTCGGGTCCTGATCTCAGTTTCCTTCAAAACTTGATATTGTTCTATGTAATATTCTTCGACAAACCACTTATATCATTTCCTGTGTGTACATTATATTAGTCCCGCTTACAGTTTTTCTACTACAGTGTTGGACTCAGAAGATAAAAGAAACCCTTAGCAATTTATCCTCATATTTGTCTGTTCTACCAATAATGTATAGATAATAAAATGAGCAGCATGAACAATTATAGGTCTGAAAAATTAATGCAACTCAACTGCATTGACCTTTGCATTCAACCCTGTCAATCCAAAGATTTCAGTGCTATTCCGGCCGTTGTGGCCATCTGTTGACTGAGCCAACAGATAGAAGATCTTTCCCTGTCCCTCCTTCTCTGTAACTCTGACTTTCAAATAAATAAATAATCTTTAAAAAAGAAGAAGAAAGAAATAAATCAGTACAGTGGATCTTCAATTATTTTCTTTCTCTTTTTAAAATTTATTTATTTATTTGAAAGACATAGTTACAGAGAGAGAGAAGAAGAGAGAGACCTTCCATCTGCTGGTTCACACCCCATATCGTCTCAATGACCTGAGCTGGGCTAGGTTGAAATCAGAGGTCAAGCTATGGCTTGACCTGCTATACCACAGTGCCAGCCTCCAACTTTTTTCTTTAAACGTGTCCTAGGGCCAATGCTGTGGCATAGCGGTAAAGCCACCATCCATGATGCCTGCATCCAATGTACACCCCAGTTCAAGTCCAGCTATCCAGTTTCCAATCCAGCTTCTTGTAATGTGCCTGGGAAAGCAGCATAGGGTGGCCCAAGCACTTGGACCCCTGTATTAACGTGGGAAACCTGGAAGAGGTTCCTGGCTCCAGGCTTTGGACAGGCCCAGCTCTGGCCATCATGGCCATTTGGGGAGTGGACCAGCAGATGGAGGCTCACTCTCTCTCTCCCCGCCTCTCTCTGTGGCTTGCTTTTCAAATAAATAAATAAATTCTAAAAAAGAAAAAAAAAAGATTTCGGTGCTATTAACAACAGAAATAGTATTGCAATACAACTCTTTGGAAATTGCTTGGTATGTACTACCTTTCAAGTTATTTTTTGTTCCTAGAATAGTCTGATTATTTTATAAGGCACCATGAAGATAATTACTCCCAAAATTCAGCAAATACAAGAATTGTTTCTACAGCATCACTATCATATAGTCACTCAGATTTAACTGGAATACTTCCAGGGTCTCAAAATTCATTTATTTAGTTGAAAGTCAGAGTTAGACAGAGAGAGGAGAGGCAGAGAGAGAAGGCTTCCATCTGATGTTTCATGCCCTAGATGGCCGCAATGGCCGGAGCTGTGCCAGGAGCTTCTTCTGAGTCCCCCATACAGATGCAGGGGCCCAAAGATTTGGGCCATCTTTTACTGCTTTCCCAGGCCATAGCAGAGAGCTGGATTGAAAGTGGAGCAGCCAGGACTAGAACCGGTGCCCATATAGGATGCTGGTACTTCAGGCGTTAACCCGCTGTGCCACAGTGCCGACCCCTTCAATAGACTTTTAAAGACTAATCAATCTCTATTGCTTCTGCCCCTCAAATGGCATGGTGTCCCCTCTGTAATACCCCAAATATTATATTCTTTCTTTCAAAACAATGATAATATTGAGCATGCTGTAGTGTCTTTTTTTTGTTCCCCTTTTTCCTTCTTACTCCATCTACCTAATAAGTAAGTGTTAAAGAATGTCACTGGCTGCAATATCTTTGCCCCCAGCGTGGGCTAGACAACTCCTTTACTACATGAATCGCAGATAGGGAAGTAGGAGAAAGCTGTGCAGTGAAAATGAGGTGTACAGGACTGCAAACTAGAAAACTGTCCAAAAAGTGTCACCTTCTGGTGTGTGTTCTTAGGCAAGTCAGTTCACCCCCCTTAAACTCCCTTTTTTTCTTCTGTGTAATGGTGATAACAATATAGGTTCTAAATTTGGTTTCTGTTCTGAGGGTTAAATGAGAAAAATCAATGAAACAGTGCTGAGAAGTCTTCAACCACCTTGTTGAGTGTCAAGCAGTGGTACTTTTTATTATTATTGTACACTGACACTGTGTTCTCATCTATGTGTTATTAGTAAGATAACATCAAGAGCTTGGAATACAAACAACCTGACATCTGTTCTTATTTTTCAAATTAGTT
Source organism: Oryctolagus cuniculus (assembly GCF_051225735.1). Classification (NCBI taxonomy): domain Eukaryota; kingdom Metazoa; phylum Chordata; class Mammalia; order Lagomorpha; family Leporidae; genus Oryctolagus; species Oryctolagus cuniculus. Next base: position 71,769,305 of record NC_142867.1, read on the forward strand.
ACTAAAGCTGCTGTCTGTCCAGAGGATCACTCCCTCTACCATTTTCACACTTTAAATTGTCCACATGGGTCTTTGTGAGTCGCAGTGGGGCCAATCCTATTTCTAAACACCTTATAGAGACAGGCCTGCAGAACTTGAACAGTTTGAGACTGAGATGAGAGTTTTTTCATGAGGCTTTTGCATCTTTCACCTCAGGATTCCATTTAGACTTCCAAAGTAGTATATCCTCTCTGTATGAATGGCTTTCTTTCCACTACTGAGGAGATGTGAAATTAAATTCTCAGGAAGAAAAAAAGATGCCACTACCTTCAAGGATGTGTTCAGCTGGGGTTATCCCTTGTCACCTGGACACAAGCCTGCTCCTGTATAAGTCATTTAATCTTTCTCTCTGACACTCAACCACCATGCATGTTTTATATAAACACCTGAGTCTTTTTCATGTTTATCATTTGCTGATTTTTACATACTATGCACAACAGAAAAATCCAAGTTTATATGCAAATAACTATACTTTCTTCAAAGTATGTTTGTTCTTGGCACCTCCAGTGATTTTTTCCACTCAGGTTCTCTTTGGCTATTCCAAGACTTCTGTGATTCCATATGAATCTTAGTTTTTTTTTTTTTTTTTTTTAATGCAGTAAACAGTGTCCTTGGTATTTTGATAGTGATTATATTGAGTCTATAGATTCCTTCAGGTGCATAGGTATTTTGACTGACTATATGAATTTTTAATATAAAGCAATAAAAACAAGGAATATCATTGCATGTTTATGACCCTGATGACTTGTTTCATCAATGTTTTATAATATTCATGGTAGAGATCTTTCACTTCCTTGCTATCGTAAACTCCAGAGCTTTTCCTTACCGATCTCTTTTCCAATTCTATCATTATCTCGGAAACATTAGGTGTTTTCTTACTGGCTGATTGACTGAAGACCTGGTGCTAGAAGGGTGTTTCCCAAATTGTTTTGGCTAAACATTGACTATGGAAGATGCTCCCCCAAAACACAGACATACGTTGGAACTGCTTTATACCAGGTTGAGATTCAAAAGCTCATACACCTATTCATATCTCTGTAGCACCCTAAAGAAGAGTGCCATTTAAGATTGCTTAATCTTCTCTTTCCTAAGCAGATTGTCTGATTTAATTTCCTTTTAATACATAGGCAGCATTATCAGAAAACATACCGGGAACACTGCCAGATACAATAGGAGCTATAGCTTATTTATTGTTTAATGTCTACTGCCTAGATAAGTCTGAGGTATATACAGAACACTTGATATTTTAATGACTTTTCCTTTTTTCATGAATGAAGGAATGCAGTGTGTATTGTTGATGTATCTCTTGAGTATGCTGTTGTCTTTCCACTAATTTTATGTTCCATATTTCATGTTCATCCATATATCTTACCTCCTATGCTAAAATACTTATTATATAGTCCTGCAAAGGCCTGCATTTACTTTTCCAGATTTCACAGACTAATGGGAAAAATCCTTTTGCTGTATCTGGCTCCATAATATCTCTATTTCTATTCATCAAAACCCTCCTGAAATTCCATTTGCTTTCTCTCTACTTGGGTTCATCCCGAGATCTAAAAAGTGCCAACTTTTTCAGCAAGTAAGTTTCTTCAGATTTGCAGTCAGGGAGTCATCACTCTTTTACTTGGGCACTCTCAGAAAATTAGATCAGATGATAATCGTGATGCTTAGCACTTTTCTATCTGCATCTGTGTATCTATCTACACTTAGAGCCAGTCCATGACACCCAAGTCTATGCAATTCTTTAACACTTTAATATGGGGAACTGTTTTGTGTACCAGACACTTAGGAATGCCAGTAGCACACCTCCAGTTGCATCAACCAAGATTTTCTTAGAACTGCCACATGTCACCTTGGGAACAAAATCTCCCTCCACCACTACCTGTTGAAACATCTGGTTTAAGTTCATGTTCATGCCATATTTATATTGATATATATACTTGAACTTAGGGGTAGCAACAATTGATCTTTATATATACAGCACTGGGTTCAGAAGCATATAGTTAAGGGATTTGGTTTTCATATTTTAAGCACCAATTTAGACAATGAGGAAGACATAACTCACAATATTCATTGGGTCATTGGCATGTGCACATTTCCTTGTACCATGTTGCCTGAAAACTTAATAAGGACAGGAATCCTGTTGCTTTCACCTTTCTAGTTCCCACAGGACCTAACATGAAGTAGTTATATGATAATATTATGAAGAAATTGGTGAATCATAAGGAACATTCTTAAAGTATTGAATGAGACTTCTCTGACCTTGATACTCTCCCTGGGCTGCACATTTTCTAGATTTGTACTATCCCTGAAATGCCTACACTGTTCTGTACCCTGACGTATTTATATTGGGTATGTAAGCTGGATACAATTGTAATACTTAAATGCATTGTTTAATTATAAAACTATGGTAATCTTTTTGTCACATTTCAAATTTAGGCATCATCATTTAATGATAAATGCATGAGCTTTCTGAATCAAAAAGATGCTAGATTTAAATTCTGACTCCAAGCCTAACTGGTTATTTGGCAGTTATTTCAAAAGCTAAAGATTTCTGTGATTGATACAAAGAATACAGAGATGAAAAACCAGATCCCAAACCATCTAGAGATTTATACGCTAGTAAGAAGGAACAATACTTGAAAAGAAATTAATTCAAACACAGAGACATAAGAATAAAATCATTTGCACAATACAGAGAAGACACAGAGGAGGGGCGTTAACTCTGTCAGGTAAAGATAGGGATACTTCCAAGAGAGATGCTTCGTATACTGGATGATAAAAGATCCACAAAGCCAGAGACAAACATCTTCAAGCTCCTGAGGCTCAATTTCATTATTTGCAAAAGAGAGATCATTGTATCCACTTCATAAAGTTGTTGTAAGTATAAAACGAAATAGAACTAGATAGCATATTTATCACAGTGTTGAACGGATAATAGGAAAAATGCTGCCTGCTTTCCATTTCCTTTACAGGGCATGAGCTGTATCATTCATTTTTTTTAGTTTATTTAATAAAAAAGAATAGGAGGAATTTTTCATAGATTAAAAAGTGAGTTGACTTCTGCCTCAGATACTACAATAAAATTTTCAAATTTTTGTATATTAGAAATTCCCCAAGGAAGATGATTAGGTTCTATGTTCCCTTTCAAAATACTGAATAGACACTGTTATCAGACAAAAAGAGATCTTCCTCACAAGACTTCCAAGACCTTTTTTCTCTTAAAAAAAAAAAAAACACACACACACACACACAAAAGAACAAAACTACTATACAGCCTGAACATTCTAATGGGTCTGCTTTCTTCTATTCCACTCAGTGACAGTAAATACAAGAATAGAATACAAATCCTGAAAAGTCACATCAAATCTCAAGTGCTTTCCACATCTTTCTGAGCCTCTGTGGAGGATTCTAAAGATTGACTCCCTGTTATTCAAACTTTTCACCAACTGCCCTCTGAGAGCCCCAGGATCTGACCATATTTGGCGTCTTTATCCCTGAATGTCCCTTGTCATCAAGATAAGTCTTTATTTCTCTTTGTAAAGTGACAGCAGAGATCTGGGAAGATGAAGAATCTTTCCCCACCGAGCTTCAAATAACTCACTCCTAAAGCACTTCCATAATTCTTCCTGTGACCAGGAGGTTGTGAAGTCTCATTATCTCTAACCTTGGTCTTTCTCAGCTTCCATGACCCATGAGGAAAAAAAAAGGTCAGTGGCTGGCATTCTTTCACTGGACATATATTGAGGTGCCACGTATGGTGCATGGTATGGATATACCATGGATTTATTCACTCAAGAAATAATGAGATGACCACCATCTGGTTTCATTCATTTCAATAGCCTTATTATCTTCTTTTTGAAAAGTGGCCACTACAGTGAAAACATGTTTAGCAAATTTTCTGTTTTGTTAGCATCTTTATGACCTCAATCCTTGAGGATACTCTGGGTCTTATAATACAGAAGCCCTAGCAGCTTTATCATAGGGCTCCACTCTTGCTGTGCAGGAATAGCTTCAATTGAAGTTCACCATGGGACAGTCTCTCTACCTAGTGAAATGATTTGTCTACATTTTTTTTTTGTTTTAGCTTACTTTAAAAAAAAAAGTAGAAATACCTAAATGAGGGGTAAATTTACCTTTTATGATTAATGTGTATTGTTTACAATAACCTTAGAAAGCATACTTCATATCTCAAGAGGATGTTTTACAGGATGATCAATGGCTCCTGTTAGATTTGTTTTGAATACACAGAAGCACTAATAAGACATTACATGCTCTATGCCCATCTTTCTTGTTTACCTTGTACTGAACCAGAAGTGAGTCTAGTATGTTAACTGAAAGAGCTTCACTGAATGAGTTGGCTATAAATGGCCCGGCTAGTCAATTAAGGAGATTCAGAAGAGTAATAAACTTGAGTTTGATATGAGATATCAACATTTAAGATATCAGATGTAACATATCAGGTAATGGCTAGTGGGAATCTCCGGCTGTGCAATCAGGAGATACTAAGGTAGTATCTGAAAATCTGAAAGTAACATCCAGCCTCCAGGGTTGGGTTGGTAGGAAGTGCTATGGGGCAATGCTGATAGCTGACAAGGGTCCTCTCTCTCTTGGAGCTCCAGGGGAACCAGAAGACTTGACAGCTCAGGTTGTTCAATCACAACCTGTAGTAGACAGATAGCTTCCCTATTCTAATGCCCCCAAAAGGATCCAGTTATGCTCATAAGTACAAACAGAAAGTATATGGATGCCACGTTTTAGTAGGAGAGAATCACCTACTGTCTACCGGGCCTGATTCTCAGTGACTCAAGGAACAGTTAGTGCAGACACAGGAGAATACATGTTGTTATTGAGGCCATCTGCAGCTGCCATGTGCAGGTGTTTTGTAAAGGAAATAAAAGGAGTCTCATAGAAGTTGTGAGTTGATATAACAAGCAAGAAGACCAGCCACAATTTCAAGTTTATTACCTCATTTATTAGGCAATTAAGCCTTTCATTTGTGTTTAAATATGCATATGTATTATATAAATATTTCTATCCTGCTACAGCACAAACTCCTTAAATGAGGGCTTAGTGAATGAACATATTGGATTGAAAAATAAGATAGCCTATGTGGAAATAGATATATTCATTCATTCATTCATTCAATGTGGGTAGATGCTGAATACTAACCATGTTCCTACATTATTGAAACCTTCGGTTTACAACAGAAAACAAGACATGAAAAGGTGTCTACTCTTGTGGAAATCATATGTCAATAGCTAAACAGAATAATTTCAAATAATATGAATGTTGTAAAGATGATAAAATAGAATAGTGTATAGAAATGTTGCCTTTATAACTATATAAAGGTGATGATGTGGCTGGAAATGTGGTTCAGTGAGTTAAGACAGCATTCCACATTGGAGTGTCAGGTCTAGTCCTGACTACTCCACTTCCAAACCAGCTTCCTGATAATGCATATATCTGGGAAGACAGAGGAGGACAATGAAAATGCTTTGGTTCTTGCCACCCTTGTGGAAGACCATGATAGAGTTTTTGGTTCCTGATTCCCTACTGGCCCAGACTTGGCAGTTGACACCATTTAGGAGGTGAAACTGCAGATAGAAGATTTTTCTTTCTCTGTCTCTCCCTCTTTTTGTGTCACTCTGTTTATAAAAATAAATAATCAATTTTAAAAATATAATAATGACTAAATACAGATTAATGTGACATGAATGGGGATGAATTCTGCCTTTTGCATTTAATGGTATTTCTACCATTTGTTTTCCTTTCCCTAATCACATTTATCTGGTTTGGCTCCTATACTATGTTCTGTTTCTCTTGCCCCTAAATGATTTCAAAATGTTTGCCTAAAATATATAAATATCATTTGATTTTAATGAGTTATCTATTTGAGAATAGCCAAAAGAAACACATGGGAGGTGAACTGCTGGGTGAGCTTTAGGGACCAGTCATATCTCCTCTTCTTCTTCTCCTTCTCCTTCTCCTTCTCCTTCTCCTTCTCCTTCTCCTTCTCCTTCTTCTTCTTCTTTGACAGGCAGAGTTAGACAGCGAGAGAGAGACAAAGATCTTCTTTCCGTTGGTTCACCCCACAATGGCCGCCACGGCCGGCGCGCTGTGGCCGATCCAAAGCCAGGAGCCAGGTGCTTCCTCCTGGTCTCCCATGTGGGTGCAAGGCCCAAGCCCTTGGACCATCCTCCACTGCCTTCCTGGGCCACAGCAGAGAGCTGGACTGGAAGAGGAGCAACTGGGACAGAATCTGGCGCTCTGACCAGGACTAGAACCCAGGGTGCCGGCGCTGCAGGTGGAGGATTAGCCTAGTGAGCCACGGTGCCGACCAAATCTCTTATCCAGTGGCCAACTTATACATTATACAGTCAATGCTCCATAAAAGTAATTTATAAAAGTAATTTTCCCATGAAAAAGAACTTGAGAAATGGCATATTCTTCTCCTGGATATTTCTATGACAGCTGACCATGCAATATGCATAGTTGAGGTTGCAAGCTATTTCAAAAGCTTAAATTTATAAATACCTGTGGTGGAAAGAGAAGACAGTGCCAAGATGGTGCTGGCAGCGAGTGTCAGTTACTCAGGAAATGGCAGCAGAACCCACCTTGCAAATGAGCCTGCCTAGCAATAGGCATTGATTTGTTATGGCATAAACTGCACCTTGACCTGATTGGCTGCCTTGGCTATATAAGCTGCTGCACCAACTGAAATAAATGAGTCTGGGGTCTGCCCTCCTCTAACCCAACTCCCCGTGTCTGTGTCGTGACCCCAAGCCACTTGCCCCCACCATGCTTCTCCTCTCAGAATGAATCTACAGCAACAAATTTCTATCAATTCTTTGCCCATATTGGTTTAAGCCCAATATGCTCTAAGCAAAAGTAGAAGGTTCTTACATGTAAAAGTGAAGAGTCTATTACAAGCAAGAATTGTATCAATAGAAAAGAAATTCTCTGGAATATTCTAATTTCTCTCCTCATGAATGTAAGAACAAACTTGATCTTTAATTTTATTTGGGCACTCACACTGAAGATATTAATCTCTGTCTCAATTTTCTTGCTTGCAGATGATGAGATGTCTGCTTGTTTAGAAGCTTAAAAGTAATTGCATGTTGGTGTATATTTACCCACATAAAATATATAACACAGTGCTTGGCACGCAGAATACACTCAATAAATATTTTCTCCTTATCTATGCAGTTCTGGTTTTAATTTCAAAAAAGTTACAAACTGAAACCATAAAGATGAAAATAAAGAATAAAAAATTGAAAATGTGTAATTTACTGAAAGCGCAAGAACCATTAATTGTCAGTGATGGTTCTCATTAAACTAGCAGCATATGTTGCTATTATAAGGATGTTTGTCATGAGCTCCTGAGAGGTCTATTAACAATAAAATCCTATTATTCCAGATGTTTCACATCCATGTACTACACCCACAATAATTAATTTCATATGGGCTAAATTCATAAATCTTGAAAACTAGAAAGGCACGTTATTCACCACAGAAGGCATCTTATATTCTATTTATAATCAGATTTGAAATGCTAAAAAATGCCATTAATTACAAGGAAACCAACTATCATTTTTCTTTATCTCTAGAATGGACTTTGAATTTGAAAATAACCCATTACCATTATAAAGGCAGCATCTGAGCAAACAAAGAGAAGGAGGAAGTGGCTGCCACAGCTGCTGCAGACAAGGCCACTGCTAGCAGCATCATTGCTACTGCTTGGTGCTGTCACTAGCAGCTGGCCTTGGCTGAGCTCCGGCTTTGTGTCAAGAACTGTGCAAGGTGCTTTACATGCATCATGATTTACCATCACAAAATCCACCCTTGCTAGATAGCTTCACTTTTTTTTAAAGTCTTACTTTTATAAAAGATACGGCCTCATGGCTGGTGCTGTGGTGCAGTGGGTTCAAGCCCTGGCCTGAGGCTCCGGTATCTCATATGGGCACTGATTCTAGTCCTGGCTACTCCACATCTGATCCATCTCTCTGCTGTGGCCTGGGAAAGCGGTGAAAGCTGGCCCAAGTCCTTGGGCCCCTGCACCCATGTGGGAGACCCAGAGTAGGCTCTTGGCTCCTGGCTTTGGATAGTGCAGCTCAGGCCATTGCATCCATCTGGGGAGTGGACCAGCAGATGGAAGACCTCTCTCTCTCCCTGTCTCTACCTCTCTCTGTAACTGTTTTTCAAATAAATAAAATAAATCTTACAAAAAAGATACAGTTTCAAAGACCTTAAACAACTGAGCCAGGGTCACAGCTCTTAAACTGTAGAGATAGGATTTGAACTCACATCTCACAATAGCACCAGGTCCTTTCCCAGATTACTGAGCTGTCTCTCCAATGCACTAGTAAGAGTTTTCATTTATTTCTGCCTGGCCCAGCCTGTCAGATACCCTGAGATGGAAAAAGATAAGAAGGGGACTGTCAAATATAGAGTCAGAAAGTCAAGTGTTGTAACCAACACTCATTGCCAAAATCTTCTTCACAAAAGATTCTACAAATAACTAAAAGGTCACCCACCATTCAGCTCCCTATATTTCTCCTAGACAGAGATTCATCTTCTCATATTTTGCACCTGTCATGCACTCTGATATGTAGAGTCAATGTTTATTGAATGACTATCATATCATATTGAATGACTATCATGTAGAGAACTCAAATGCAGTTTTCAGAAGGATAATAATTCAACAGATAAGGGTACAAGTTGGTGGTGTTGAGGATTAAATCTGAGTACAAATAGCACCTGTAAGAAATCATTTATTGTTTTTAAACCTGAGACTATAACCTGATGTCACAGGAGTGATACAATGTAGCTAATAGCTATGTTAATGGTTAACATTCATTGACTGCTAGCTATGTGTCAATCACTATACTAAGAACTTCAAATTATAAACACAAGTGATCCTCATAACACCCTGTACGGGGCAGATAGCCTTGTTGTCCCTGGCCATGGAGAATTTAAGTAAGAAAGATCATACAATTGGTAAGATATGGGGCCAGTATTACAAGGAATGCTGTCTAGCCCTATGTCTGCCTGCTGCCACTATACAATATGCTCCTTGTGAATTTAAACTAAGCTTTTGGTATACCTCAGAATTCAGAATTATCTTCTACTTAAAGTTTTATTGTTAAAATGTTCTTACATCATGGGACGGACAACTTGAAAGTTAAGCTCTTTGTTTTGCTTTGCCTGATTGTAGGAATTAGGAAAAGTTAAGATGAAAAAGACACAATGCTGGAAGCCAGAGGGGCTGGATAGGACACTGCCAGGACATTTGACATGTACTGTCACTTTTTCTTCTTCATTTGAACTGTGCTTGATGGCAGTGTGATGTATTTGTGCAGAGTCAAGGTCCAGCTCTGATACATCAGCTGAGTGACCTGGGCAGGCCAATGACATTCAAATCACTCACCATAAAATTCCCTAGTTAAAATAGCTACTTACATTAAAAGGTACTAGAAAAAATTAAATAATACAGGTGACTTATTAGTACAACGCCTGTTATATCTCTAAATATGCATTCTGATGTGATCTATCACTATTAGTCTGCCTTTTGCAGATGAAAAAACCAGAGGGTCTGAGATATCTAGTACATGCTAAATAAGCTTTCTGGAATGAATAAAGGCATACATGAGTAAATGAATAAACAGTAGAGGAAGATCAAGGTGTTGATGCACAAAACATCTCTTTTGTCTTCTTTCCCAATGGTGGCAGCAAAGGAGGTCCTTCTATTCTTCTAGCAGTCTCAGAGAAACTGCATATTTGTTCTACTACAACCCTCATCCCAATATTGGTTCTACTTCTAGTGCTATCACTAATCATCTGTGTTTTCTGGATGATTTTGATCTCTGTTCCCCTTCCATCCATGACTAAACAGCATCACAATTTGAATACATCTGGTACTCACAAATTCATGTAATATAACATAAATGAAACAAATAGGAAAGTTAAAAAAAAAAAAACAGAAATCTACTCCCTAAGAAATATAGTATGCATATTAAAACCATGTGAAAAACAATGTGTAATAGAGGATGCATAAGCTTTGGAATCAAGAGGTCCAGGTCATGTCTCATTTCATATGTCTGCTGAACAATCTCAGAATATTTCATTATTTATTTCCTATTTTTCTTACTTGCAAATGGATTATATGCTAATATTTATAATAATAGGTATGGGTGAACTGAAAATAAATGACATATATCAAATTATTTTCTATTAAAATGTTGAAATTCAGCATGTCTATGCATATTACAGAAAGAATAAATGAGTGAATAATCCTAATCCCATGAATACTTTGAAATCACTTTGAATAATCTTACAAATGTACATTTTTGGTGGTATTTTTAATTTCAGAACTAATTAATTACTACATTAATTCTCACTGTGCTTCATATAACTCTGCTAGGTTATAGGATCACTGTTGCTTAATGCAAATTGTCTTACCATTACTAGAATACAACATAATGATAATAATAACAATAAAACCTATGCTTACAAACATCTGTCACCTGAATGCATCAAAACTGTGCTCATTTAATCCCTTTTATTAGACAATAATAGGGTACAAATCACATAACCTTTCATAAAATATTCTTTTGCCTCATTTTTTTCTCTTGGCAATACCTCAAGCTTTCACTGTCTTTATAAGGTATTTGGAAATGTGAAACTTTTCTTTATGTACTACCTGACCGTTAAGACTTTATAAAATTGCAATTCTTACTTATGTCCCCATCATAAGAGATATTTTGGTTGATTGACTCAACAATTTTTATTTTGGGAGAGTAACCTTTTGGGTTCAAGGGTAGACTGCTAATGACTAAATGTGATTTTCTCAGTCTGCAACTTTGGTTTCAAAATTGAATTTGGTGATATCTGGTAACAAACACTTATTACATAGACTAAATATCTGTAAGAGATGTTTTTGGGCTTGTTTGTAGATGAGATGGCAAGTAGCTACAAAATGAACCATTATTTCCAAGATCATTCTCTTGGACACAGACTTGATATTGTTGTTCAATTGTGAATCTATCCTGCAGCTTATGTTTCAATCTTAACACAAACTTTGTATCATATGTTGGTCATCGTAAGTTCACTTTACCTTAACCTTGTTATGTGATTTAGCAGGAAAAAACGTGTAATACCCACATAAAGTTAGTATAAACTTTTGGTTATGTACCATTCAAGAGATGCTTTGGAATTCATAATTACCTGGACATGAGTGCCTCAAATCAAAGAGTTATGTCCAATTTTATATTCCCCTCTGTGTTAACAAATCTATAGGCTAGGAAAATATGCATCCTAAAATCAGTTGAGAAAGAGGGTGAGAAAAAATATACAGTAAGAATTCAGACAGATTTACAAATAAAGATGACCTACCTTCCATTTAATGACATTGTTTGCTTCCTGCTTTCACTTTTTCCTAACATTTGACTAGTATCAATGCACATTGATCTAGGATCTGCAATAATCCTACATAGAACTGGTCATGTTTGCAAAGTGTTAGAGTCTGATAGTGCGACATCAGATCCAAATTTCATTAAATATTATTAAATCATATTTTGCTTATGTCTTAATAAAAGGGTGAATTCCCAAGTGGTTATATCCTGTCTGAACAAACTCTCCATTATCTCAATTTCCCCAAGATTTATATTAAATCCGTCCTTCTGTGACTAAATTCCTACTTCAATGTTTTAGTCTAATTTTGATAAGGGCTCAACTCCTTCTAGGTTATATTTATTCACTTAATAATAAATTCCTGAATATCTATTGTATTGTCAGAATAAGTATTTGGTATGTTCATGTAGAGTTAACACAGTTAGGGAACTTGTGACTATATTTGGGAAAGACATAGGCTTACAATCTATTTTTAAACAGGATGTTGTGGAATCACAGAGAAAGATACAGCTAAGGATGGTTCAGGACATCAGAAATGTCTTCTCAGCCGAAAGACATCTGGGTTATGTCCTGGGAGGAAAAGCCATAGTTTTATGTGTCCAGGAAGAAGATAGGAACTTTGATGTATAAAATTTGGGAATATAAAAGTAATCTTGGAATGCATGCTACTGATGAGTGCTGGGGTGAGACTATGGCTATGGCAAAGATCTCTTGAGGGAAACAAGTTGGATCAAGCTGTGAAGTGTCTTTAAGGCTATGGCAGAATTGGGCGATAATACTGCAGGGTAGTGAGTCCAATCAAACATACATCAAAATTACCTGGGGAAATGTATTCAGTAATGATTCCTGGTCCTATCACAGATACTAAGTTGCACTTCTAAGCATGCACACAGCATCCATACATTTTAAGGATTTATTTATTTGAAAGTCAGTGTTACAGACAGAGGGAAGGGAGAAAGAGAGAAATGAAGAGAGAGGGAAGTAACAAGGGAGAAAGAGAGAGAGAGAGTTTCTTCTAAACCCTGCTTCACTCCCCAGATGGTCACAATGGCCAGCTCTGGGCCAAGATGAAGCCCAGAGCCAGGAGCTTCTTTTAGGTCTCCTACATGTGCAACAGGGACCCAAGCACTTGGGCCATCTTCCACTACTTTTCCCAGGCCACTATCAGGGAGCTGGATTAGAATTTGAGCAGATAGGACATGAACCGGTGTCCACGTGGGATACCAGCATCACAGATGGTAGTTCTTCCCACTAAGACACAACATTTGCCCCAATATGTACATTTTTAAGATGTTCCCTATTGATACAGATCTGCAATTAGGTTCAGGAGTCATTTGGGTAAGCAGTGTTATTCCATACTCTAATTGTCTGAGTGCTGAGATCATGGCTAGCTCTCATAAGTTTTTTTCCAGAGAAAGCTCTGTAGAAATGCCATTTTCCTTCTGAATGACACTCCTAAATACACTGGAGTGTTCTACATTGAAATTATTCTTCAAGACCATACAGGTATTTTGGGAACAGTAGAGAATAGAATCCAGTACTCCTGATACAAAATCCATATTTTCCATTTGCTTTTGTGTAGATGGTATGAGTAAATCATGGTTTGCTAAAGAGAGGATGGGGGGGGGTCTGTCATAGCATCATTTTAACATGTGTAGGGGAGTTATTACCTCAGATGCATCAGTAATGGTATTCCATAATTCCTTTATAGTATATTTGTTTTTGATAGCATCATTGTTTATCTCAGTGTCTTTTTGCACTGAAAGCTGAAAGTCTTGTGAGGACACAAATGCTATATTTGCTATCTTTCTGTACCAGCATCCAATACAGAGTCTAGTTTCTTCTACATGTTGAAGAAATGATTATTGATTAAACTAGTTACTCGGTCTCAAAAATTAATTTTACAACACTTGCTTGCCTACCGAATCATCTCTTAGCATATAAGATTCTCAAGTGAAATAGTTGTCTCATAATTCTCAACCCACAGTATAGGATGAAGTAAACACTTGAAATACTCATGTTGAGTGAATTAACCAAATAATGCAAAGTAATTGTTTGTCCACATGTAAATGAAAACTCAAATCAAATCATAGATTTTTTTTCTTGTTCAGTTATACCCACACTAGCCTAGGGAGGCGATGAACAGAAACAAAAATGTTTTAAGAGCGTTATTTTATTTATTTGAAAGGAGAGAGAGAGAGAGAGAGAGAGAGAGAGAGAGAGAGAAAGAGGACTTCATCTGCTGGTTCACCACTCAAATGGCCATGACAAATGGTCATGACAGTCGGGGTTGGGCCAGACGCAAATTCCAGCAGCCAGGACCTGCATCTGGGTCTCCTACATGGGTAACAGGTATCCAAGTACTTGGGCAATCTTCTACCATCTTTCCAGGTTCTTTTACAAGGAGATGGATAGGAAGCAGATGAGCTAGGACTGGAATCAGCATTCTGATATGGGATGCTGGTATCCCAGATGGAAGATTAACCATCTGTGCCACAATGCTAGCCCCTAAGAAACAAAATTTTAAACCCTGGAAGATTTTCCCTTAGTGTTATTTCCTTCCTTCCTTAGTGTTATTTACTTCAGTTGACAAATTGAGGTTTCTTTAAGCTAGGCTTCTCCCATAAAATAATGAAAAATTTCTAGGTGTGGCACCATTTGAATTGGTGGATGTCTTCATAGAGAAGTATGTGGGACAAGAGGCAGGCATGCCAACAAATATACTATGAACACAGAATTAGTCATAACTTCTATGACCCTTTAAGTGCCAGCTACTTCTTTGACCATATCTATCAAACTCTGAAACTCTGGCAGTGTCCTCTGGCTCAGGGTTCAAATTGTCAATCTGATTATCAAGTTAATTTTTTTCCAAAATTGTGCTTAAAAACTGCAGTACCACCAGCCTCTTTGGGTCTTTTGCTCCCTTGGGCACCTCACCACGCGGCACTGCCTGGTGGTCTTCAATTCTAATGAAACTTGCTTTTAAACCTAGAAAAAAAGGCACTACTCTCAATGAATCTAATATTTAATGTACCATTGTCTTCAAATGCAGTACCCTGGGGCTGGCACTGTGGCTCAACGGGTTAAAGTCATGGGCTGCAACGCTGGCATCCCATGTTGGGTGCCAGTTTGGGTCCTGCCTACTACACTTCCAATCCAGCTCCCTGCTAATTTACCTGTGGAAATAGTGGCTGATGGCCCTAGTGCTTTGGCCCTACCACCCATGTGGGAGACCTAAATGAGGCTCCTGGATCCTGGTTTCAGCCTGACCCAGCCCTGGCTGTTGCAGCCATTTTGGGGGTTGAACCAGTGGAAGGAAGATATCTCTCTCTCTCTCTGTCTCTCCTTCTCTCTCTGTAATTCTGCCTTTCAAAAAACAAACAAACAAATGCAGTACCCCAGGTTCAGGGGATTTTTCTTTTCATGAGAATTCAGACTTGAACTGTAGCATCGGGGGCATTGGATGGTGTCTCTATCAGCTTGAGTTGTTATAACAAAAAAAATCATGGACTGAGTGGCTTCCACAATAGACATCTATTTCTCATAGCTCTGTAGGAAAAATACACAAAATTCAGATGTCAAATTAAGTTCTTGTGACTTTTCCATATGAGGACACTAATTACATCATATCTATCTTATGCCCACAACCTCATCCAAGTCTAATTACTTTCCCCAAATCCTTATGACAAGAACATCACCTTCAAAGTTAGAGCTTCAACATATGAAATTGGAGTTGCTTCAAGTATTCAGTTCACAACAGATGGAATTGCAAAGGGGGGGCATGAAATAATAATGAGACATAGTTAAAAGAAACAACACTGTATGAGATATCTTCTGTCCAGAGTACCTAAGTATAATCATATTAAGGTGAATTATTATATTGTAAGTTTGTGGAATCACACATTTTTTTACCTGAGAAATGCTACATTTTTTCATGAAACATTCATTGAGTACCTTCTAGATACTACAGTAAACAAGAGAGCAAATCATATAGCTAGAATTTAGACTTAGAGTCTAAATGACAGGTAATTATTTTATTTTGTTTTGCATAGAAACAGCAGCCAATGCAAACATTTAACTTACTCAGGTTAAAATGGAGCAAAATCTTTTGAAATACTGAAATAAAATGACAAAGCTATGAATTAAACCCTGGTTCCCATACTATGGGCTTTTGTGGAAAGTCACTTTCATTGTTGGATGGGCTTTCTTTCTGAAACATGAGTACTGCATGCTATAGTGAGCATTGGATGAAACAAAGTGCAAGAAGATACCTTATGCTATAATCATAAGTTATAGCATTTCCATTATCTATTCTGAATAGAGGTCAGAATCAGAACATGTGAAAGGCAGAGAGAATGAGCAAGAGTGTTCAGGAGTACAGGAAAATCTGCATGAGAAGCCACAGTATTTATCTCCTCCTTCGAGTGAGGAGGACTGCCCATTGCCTCCATGGTGTTGGGCACACCAAGGTCAGCAGCTTGGGAACAGCAATAGTATGAAACTTTAGAAAACTTACGTTTATGTGCAGGGTATTTCACTGTAAAAAGCAGCACAGCTTTCTTAAGAAACATAAATGTATCTGAATTCTCCTAAGTTTCCTGCATATAAATGTCGAATCCCTCCCAAATGTCAATCAGTCTTGTTTTCCTATTAACTTAGAATAAAATGACAATGAACTTATATCTTGCCAGGGTCTCACACAGAGTGAAATTAATTAGGCTTGGAAAGGACCTGTGAAGATACCCAATTTCATCTCTCTTCCCAAAGGGGCATGTTCCTCCCAAGGGTTCCCTGTTCCTGTGTCCTAGCTAGTTTTTAAAATCTCAAAGGAAAAAAAAAAAAAAAAAAACTTGCTATATTTATTTAGAGGATTATTTAATTATGGCGAAGGAACAACTAGTTCAGAATCAGGAAACATGATTTAGTTCTTGATTCTGTTACTTATGAGTTTGTGACTTTGGGCCAGTTACTTCTGCTCTCCAAGCCTCAGTTGAAGAAATGGGGTCAAACCTTCCATCACCGAATTTTAGTGACATCCATGAAAGCAAGCACATGTAAACTGACAAATACAGATCCTGGAGCATTAGAGGCACCTGATTAATAGAATTTCTCTCTTTGACAACATTTCCTTTGAACTATTCCCTTAATACTTAACACTTTTTCCTGAATAAGTGTACTTTTTTTTATTTTGGGGGAGGATCTCATTTCTTATTTTCTTCCTTGCAAAAAAAAATATTTTAAAGGCAGCTAGAAAGAGAGAGAGAGGGAGAAAGAGAGAGAGATTCATCTTGTGGTTCACTACCTCAAATGCCCACAACAGCAGGGACAAACCAAAGGCAGGAGCTTGGAACTTAGTCAAAGTTCCATGTGCATGGCAGGGACCCGACTGCTTGAGCAATCACCTGCTGCCTCCCAGCGTGCACGTAGGTAGGAAGCTAGATAGATAGAAGCATGGAGCAGCCAAGACTATAATGGGACTCCAATATGGGATGTAAGTGTCCCAAGTGATGACTTCATCTAGTATGCCACAAAGACTACTCCTAATTTTGTTCTGTCTGGGTCTGCATGTGTATTAGTTTTCTAGGCTTCCATGACACACACAAAAACTGGTGGCTCAGAAATCCATTCTATTGCTGTTTTGGATGCTGGAAGTCTAAAATCAAATTTCTAGCTGGGTCATGGTTCCTCTGAAGAGTCTGGGGAAAAAAAATCCTCCTTTGCCACTGCCCAGCTAGTGGTGACTTGGGCAATCTTTTGCAGTCTCTGTCTTGTAGCTGATTCCTTCCCATCTGTGGCTCCATCCTACTCTGACCTCCTGCTGTGCGTAAGCATTCCACATGTCCTCCCTTCTACTTTTACAGACAGCAGTTGATAGATTTTAGGGTCATCCCAAACCTGTATGATCTCCTTGTCACTAAATACAGAGGCAAACATCTTATTCACATATCTTGCCCCATGCAAACACAAATTTGGGAGCACTGTGTATCTTGTATATCCTCCACAGGTTTCCCAACATAGCAACTGCTTACTTTTTGCCATGTAAAGCAGATTCTAGGAAGATATAGCCTTGATGGTTCAGACTTGCTAGAAAATCTTATATTTTCCTTTCACTCAACTTCCACGGTTTACCCCAATATTTTCTCATTAGGTTTCACAAAAAAAATCATTGCCACTTTAACCTAGTTACACTAATGTTTCTCTGAAGCCCCTGCACGATGGGAGAGAGAAAGGAAGGAGGAAAACTATTTCCATTCAGATAGAGGGGAGGTTGTTTGTGAACACTCCCTGCTTGGGTGTGTCTAATTCCTCTAAATTATTTTATAATTTTGGGGTGTGAGAAGAGAGGCTACAGTCCCTGATGCACCCCATGCTTCTTGTGAGTGATTACAAGCAACTCTAAATACTTCTAAGGGTATCCACCCTCGTGTTATATGTAAACTGGGAAAAAATCATAATTTTGTCTGCCTGTCATGCATGGCTGTTGAGAGGACAACATAGCATGACAAATGAGAAAAAATGAAAGATTAAGTGACATTTTTAATTATTGTGAAGGGAATTACTGTAGCCCCACTAGATTGTAAATGACTTAAGAACCAGTCCCATGTTCTCTCTATGCTTGGTTTTCCTTCTGTATTCCTTTCTCTGTGCCACCCTATTAATACATTTAATAAAGCTTTGTCTATTTGGGTAGATTAATTTATGTGAAATTAAATTGGATTTCTACTTTTGCACATTCTCTTTCTTAAGTAACTCTGTTCACATATATGTACAGGAATACTTTCTGCACAAGTTTTAGAATTCATTTCCAGTCATTTCCTTATTCTCTTTATATGCCAAATATCCTTTTAACCTTTTCCAACATGAATAGCCAAAATCATTATTTATTTGCAATGAAAACTGCCCAAAATAAATTGCTTTCTGTTGAATTTCTTATAAAACAAATGGAGAAATAACGATTGTGTATAGAGCTCTTGCTTTGTAATGACAGATAAAAATAAAATACCACACTGGTCTGGTTCCCACCTCACAATCTCAAGTAAAAGTTACATTAGCATTTCAATTCATTCATTTGGTGGAACCCAGAAGGTCTTAAGCTGATACAAATAAAAATAGAGAAAGGCAATATAAAAACCAGAAAAAGACAGACTTGCTGATTTCTCCATTGTTTGGTAGCATGTAATATTGTGGTGAGCTTAATTTTAGTAAAGTTAATTCATAAGGATGAATGCATTCATGAGCAGGTGATTTTGTTAATCTCAAATAAGTCAGTCAAGGTGACATGGTAATTTACTTTAGACAACCTGAGGAATCAACCTCACTTTGGCTGTTATTGTTTGATTTGACAGTGATTGGACCTACTTGTGGACCTACCCCCTCATTACTCACTTGCTTTGCCTTTGAGCAAACTAAACAATTCGGTTTGTACTGATCTTCTAACCTCTCTCCCCCCCATTCCCTTCTTTCTTTTAACCATTCATTCGACTAGATACAGTCCTGAGCTATGCATGAGATAGAGTTGTTAGGAAATTTTCAAATAGATTACTCTTTTAAATGAGGAAACACATGGGAATTTCCCATGAAGTATATTTTACTGAAAGTTACTCTCATTTGTTGGAACAAGGTGATTCCACAGGTTTGTTCAGCTGTTTCCTGACAGATAACTTTATCTCTCTAACCCTAGTTTTCCAATATGTAAGTGGGGGACAGGACCAAATGCATATGGACTTTAGCAGGCAATTGGGTGCTGTAGAAACAGAAAAATGCCCAATGTTGTGCTTCTTCTCTGTGATAGCTGCTTGGCTTCAAGAAAGGACATTCATTTCCCAGAGCCTCAGTGTCCTTGTATTTAAAGTGAAAATTGCAACTCCAATTTCACCGTTGTGTAGATTAAAAGGATCACAAAAAGACACTTCAATGTTTTCTGAGAGCATAAAATAATTTAGATATTGGATACAGGACAGCACTTAGAAAACATGGTTTTGGTTTCTTCAATGAAGGGTTACTTATCTTTGGAGGAGGTGGGATGGGATTGCATTTCTTCCCAGTATTATCTACTATATAGAAAACTTCAGCTTTCTAGATGCAATATTATGATGCTCTCTAAATAAGGCTATCTTTGAAAAGTAGTGCTTTGAAAAAATATTCCTGAAAGCAAAACAACAGAGCAATTTCCTATCAAGGAAATGTTACATTTGAAATAATATTCTATTATCTCTATGGCCACTAGAGGTTTTTGAAGTAAAGGAGACAATAGCAGAATAGAACCACAGAAAAAAGAACGATGAATTCGGAAAAAGACAACAGCATGCGAGTTATAAGTGTGATATAAATTCATAAAATGAAAGGCATGTCTTGCTGATAACAGTGGTTCAGCTAATACATCCTTGGCAGCCTCCTCCAGATCACTGGCATCTCACAGCAATTACAGATTAAAAAACATTTTGCCCAAAACTAATTTCCTGCAGACTCCCTCAAAGCATCTATGAAGATCCTATCTACTAAGGAAAGCTCTTTATATCGTAGTTGCAAATGTGTAGGTGCAGAAGCTTCATGCTCTCTGGGAACACATTGGATGTATTACGTGATCCTAGACCATTCAATGTGTGACCCGCGCAGAGATGTGAAAAGTAACTGGGTACAAAATTGCTAAATACATTTCAATTTAGATTAACTAAGAGCTTGTAAAAAAAGAGAAATGGCTAAAAAATTATGTAATTAGTATAGCTCTCCTAAGGAGAGCTATAATTACAGTAATCATAAATCATTTTTCTCTCATAACTGTAAATAGAGAACAAAAAGAAACTGACAGACCCGTTTTACCAGTTTTCTTTCTGGTGAGAAAATATTTTCAATATGGGTAAATGTCATTCATGATTGTCAGTTGGGAGAGACTGGGGGAAGAAAAACCATTTTGCTTTAATTTCTGAAAAAATCATTTTTCAGTAATTGTCACTAATGTTCTTTGATAAGCATGAACTCTTCAACTTCTAATAGTTCTCTTGCTGCCTTTGAGAATAGGGGCATGAACCAGAAGGAACACCTTCAAACTTTGGTGTAACCTTTTTTCTAAAGCTAACAAAAGGGGTGTTTTAGGGACAGGCTTTGACTAAGTAAGGTATGGTTTTTGCATATTTTTGGGGTCCCATCCAACTGTAGGGATTTACAAAGGAAAAAAAAAGCCATTGATACAATGCTGACCCAGTTTTCATTGTTAAAAAAAGGAACATTTTAGAAATGTTACTGAGTCTCTAAATATACTTGTCTTTAGATAGAGTTACTTCAGACAGATGCTCCAGATCTGGGGGGAATTTGTTTTCCTACAGTCATCTACAAAACTGTAACTTTTGATATTCTCCTCCCAAATATTTTTATATTACTAACACTGATATTGTAATTTCCATTTGATTAAAGAGCTGCAGATGTGGACCACTGTTTTATAGAGCCAAAAAAGAAGCCAAGCAAATGAGGTGCCCTAGTTTCAATGGTAAAGGCCAGCAAGGTGAGTGGGCAATTGACCATAGCCAGCTGACCACAGCACCTGGGGACCCTGAAGCTGCACTCTGCTGTGCTTACACAGATGCATCTCTGCGCTCCTGTTTCTGTCCTCCTGCCCCCTCCCCCCTTCCTTTTATCTCAACAGAAATGGATCTAGTTCTGGTGATGAACCAAGTTGTTTTCTGGAAGCATGTTTACTTTCCTGTTACAGTAGACAGTTGCCTAGGGGCAAAAAGAAATTCAGGAACACTGAAGATGACATTATGTTGGTACGTAACAAAAGTCAAAAGAGGTCAATTTCTGAACTTCTTCCTGATATGCGATAGCTCCATAATAACTGAATACTTAGCGCTGAAGATCCCCTAACCTAACCATATGGATATTGCATCAGGGAAAAGAACTGGGGAGAAGGAATCAACCTGAGAGACTCAGTACGTTTTTTTCAAGAAAGAATCCTTTAGAATTACCTGAAATTATTGTTGAATTTGCCATATTAGGTGCAGAGGCAAGGAGAGAGAGAGAGAGAGAGAGAGAGAGAGAGAGAGAGAGGTCTTCCATCCACTAGTTCACTCCCCAAATGGCCTCAATGGCCAGAGCTGTACCGATCTGGAGCCAGGAGCTTCTTCTGGGTCTCCCACTCTGGTGCAGGGGCCTAAGGACTTGGGCCATTTTCTTCTGCTTTCCAAGGCCATAACAGAGAGCTGGTTTGGTAGTGGAGTACCTGGAACTTGAACTGTGCCCATATGGGGTGCCAACAGTGCAGGTGGTAGCTTTACCTGTTAAGCCACAGCAAAGGCCCTTTCTCCCCATTTCCAAAGCCAGCTATATAGCCTCTTCAGAGTCTCTGCTTGTCTGATAGCTACTGCTGTCATTATATCTCCTTATCTGCCCATGATTTTCTTGCCTATTTCATTTAAAACCCATGTCTAAGCCAGTGCCGTGGCTCACTAGGCTAATCCTCCGCCTTGCGGCACCGGCACACTGGGTACTAGTCCTGGTCGGGGCGCCGGATTCTGTCCCGGTTGCCCCTCTTCCAGGCCAGCTCTCTGCTATGGCCCTGGGAGTGTAGTGGAGGATGGCCCAAGTCCTTGGGCCCTGCACCCGCATGGGAGACCAGGAAAAGCACCTGGCTCCTGGCTTCGGATCAGCGCAATGAGCCGGCCGCAGCTCGCCGGCCGCGGTGGCCATTGGAAGGTGAAATTACATACTACAGGTCTCCCTTGTGGGAATCTGGGGCGTAAGTACTTGGGCCATCTTCCTCTGCCTTCCTAGGTGCATGAGCAGGGAGCCAGATCAAAAGTGGAGATACTGAGACTAGAACTAGACTAGGATACCAGCATTGCAGGCATTGGCCTAACCCACTGTGCCACAATGCCAACCCTCCTATTATCTCTTTCAAAG
Organism: Oryctolagus cuniculus; assembly: GCF_051225735.1. Classification (NCBI taxonomy): domain Eukaryota; kingdom Metazoa; phylum Chordata; class Mammalia; order Lagomorpha; family Leporidae; genus Oryctolagus; species Oryctolagus cuniculus. Next base: position 71,791,652 of record NC_142867.1, read on the forward strand.
GAATATTATGAACTTTTTATATCTTAAAGTTTGTGCTAAGATTTGAAGATTTTTAATACAATGAAATCATATATATGTGGGGGTTAAGTTCTGAATTCAAACATAAAGTGAAGTGATTTCATTATCAAATTATTCTTAAAAGTTAATTTGCTTTTCCTTACATTTTAGTTACAGTTTTTGTTCTCTCTCCCTCCGGCAGTAGGCTCCAAGTGCTGGAAGAGTGATAGAATAAACAAAGAGGTTGGATCACATCTTCTTCCTGATATCTGTACATTTGCTGAGTTTGCTGAGGCTGTGAAATAAATTTGTATAAGCTAAAGATTTCTACAATGAGATTCCAGTCTTAATTTTATAAACTGGAATTTGCAGCAAGCACACTGAATCGGAGTCCTTGTTCAGCCATTGATTAACTACGAAAGGTAGCATACTAATATTTATCTAATTTATTGAGGGGTAATTTATATAGCATAAATTCACTCATTCATTTTAACTATATGATGTAATGATCTTTTATTAAATAAATAATTTTACAACCATGAGAGCAATCTAATTTTAGAACATTTTCATTACCTCACCTGTGGGGAGCAACTGTGAGCAACTCAGACTAGACTAAGTTACTGGAATTAAGACTTATTCTATGCATCTGCTCTCCCACAATATGGCGCTGAGAAGGGAGAACCAACTTCTACGCAGCTGCCTCCAGTTCAACCAATAAACAGCAGGACCTGCTCCTGATTGAAGGAGAGCAGTGTACTCGGCGTGTGGGTAGCAGAGTTGGGATTGGTGGAAGAGGACTATAAAGGAGGAGAGAGACATCATGCACCAGGAACATCTATCTGAAGGAACACCTGTGCAGCCCCTGAGAGAGCCGGCCGGTGGTGTGCCGCTCCCCCGCGGAAGTGGGGAAAGTGGCAGGGGGAACCGCCCTTCCACGGAGGTGGAAGGGATGGTAGCCAACCCGGGAAGAACCAGCAGCAAACCTGGGAAGGGCCGAGCAGATAAAAGAACAGCGCAGGGTCCTGTGTCCTCCTCCACGAAGAGGGGGAGCGACACTCACCCAAAATACCTTTCACATCTTTATCCACTCCTGTTCCCACCCTCAGTGCCATTCAACCCCAATCTCATTTCATACTTCATAGATGTATTTTTTTTGAAATTTCTTGTAAGTAGAATCATGCAGTATGCAGTCTTATATGTCTAGCTTTCTTCAGCTAGCTTAGATCATTTTTTAGGTTCATCCATGTTTACACTACTAAATCACTATTTTCTTTTCCTTTATTCTGTTGTATGACAAAACACATTTTCTTTATTTATAAATTGGTTGTTGAGCATTTGGGATATTTTCAGTTTTTGACTGTTATAAGTAATGGTTATATGAACATCTATTTACAAGTCATATTTGGAGGCTGGTGCTGTGGCACAGCGGGTTAAAGCACTTGCCTACAGCACCGGCCTCCCAAATGGGCACCGGTTCTAGTTCTGGCTGCTCCACTTCTGATCCAGCTCTCTGCTATGGCCTGAGAAAGCCGTGGAGGATGGCCCAAGTCCTTGGGCCCTTGCACCCATGTGAGAGACCTGGAAGAAGCTCCTGGCTCCTGGCTTTGGATCAGCACAATTCTGGTCTTTGCAGCCATTTAGGGAGTGAACCAGCAGGTGAAAGATCTCACTCTCGCTTTCACACACTCTCTCTCTATAACTCTGTCTTTCAAATACATAAAATCAATCTTTAAAATAAAAGTCTCATTTGGACATGTGTTCTCATTTTTCTGGGGTAGATTTCTAGGAATGGAAGTGTGGGGCTGTATGGTAAATGTATATCTACTTTTAAAATATACTGCTAAAAAGTTTTCTAAAGCAGATGTATTGTTTATATTCCTATCAGCAATCCATGTGGGTACCAATTTCTCTACATCCTTGCCAATATTCCTTATTATCTGAATTTTTGATGTAGCAATTATAGTGTGAAGTGGTATTTTACTGTGGTTTTGATATTAATTTCCCTGATGATTAATCATGTTCAAATCTTTTCATGTAATGAGCCATTCATACATGTTTTTGGTGAAATGTCTTTAAATATTTTACCCATTTTTGAACTGAATACTTTGTAAACCTAATGATATTGCTGTACTATACCCTAATATTAGTAAACATTAAGTACCTAATATTATTTTAATTGTCAGGGATCCAGTGCCTGATTTATAATGTGACACATAGTCCTTGACCCTTGAATAAGCTGAAATTTCCTATTCATATGCCAGTTGTGTCCAGATCCTGTTCCCTGAGTGCTCATTAACTCACCAGTTCTGTTGTACTACTGGAGCACTATTCAGATTTGTATAATTGGGATCTTGATAACATTCACAGTGATTCAGGGGCATGCCCAGTGACTCGCAGTGACAGATGGAGAGACGATCCAGAACCAGGACTGCTGCCTACGTAACTTCAGTCCCATCAGGTTCAGAGACTGTATCTTTTTCTAACCACTAATCCAACCACTACAGCTTTTTCCAAAACCACGGGTTTCAGCTCCTTCCTTAACTGCTCTTGCATCACCTGCCTTATTTACCCATTAGTCCTTATTTATTCACTGTTGCCGTGCTGCTCTCAGTTTCCTTTTTCTCATCCACAAGTAAAGTCACACACTGGCCTCAGCACTGTGAGCAGGAAAACTCAACAGAAGTGCGATTATATTCCGTTCAGAAGATCAGGCACCGCTTCATGGATTTAATAGTTTGAAATGGGACTGAGGACTAAATGTTGTGCTTGGCATAGGGCTTCTTACACTCTCTGACTCTCCTCTACACTTGATAAAGGACGTCACAAAAAAATGAGGCCACCAATTGTCTCTTTCATCACAGATTAAGTCACAATCCATGTTCCATTACACAGTTCACATTTTGTGAACCCAAATTGCTCCACTTATCCAGCCCTTAGTATCATATTGGTACTTTTACTGTCATGTGAATTTGGGAGGAAGCATAACATAGTGATTATGACAATGGACTCTGGGCCCAAATTGCCTGGAATCAATTGTTGGGAAAATTACCTTATATTTCTGTGCCTTAGTTTCTTTTTCTGTAATATGCTGATAATAGTACATACCACACAGGCTTTTTTTTGAAGATTATGAATTAGTACATGAATAGCATTTAAAAGGGTGTCTGACACATTTTAAAAAACCTGTAAAACTCTTAAGCCATTCTTCTTATTACTGATCTCAGACCTGATACCTGTTACTGTTGTCTAGCAATACATTTTGCTTCATTCTCTGGCACTGAGAATGCCTGCCATTAATTGATGTGCCTCTGACCATGCTTAATAGAGAGCCTACCAGATATTACTTGTTCTCAAGAATTATGGAGGAAGTATCACAGAGTGGTAACAATTGAAGAACTGAAGCTTCAGTATCCACAGATATGGATTTCTATAAAATACTAATGTATTTATTCTAAACTTATAAGTAACTCACCCTGTCTCTGTATTTTTGCTTTATAGAGTGGCTGTATTTAGGAAGAGATGTCTTCTTTCTCATTTAAAGTATTTACATAGCATTATGCTCAGTTATTTCCAGCTGTTACCACTATTACCATCACAACCATCACCGCCACCACCACTAGCACTCTGGTGCAAATTATACTATAAACAACAATCATATATGGAAGTTCCTGGTCCCTCAAAACTCCTAACATGCAGAACAATAACAAATATAGAAGTTCAGTTATATATCAGAAAAAATTATAGGACAAGAAGAATAAAGGAGGTAAAAGGACCAAAGGGTAATTATAAAAGGTAACTTTTTACCAAAATGTAAAAGTAACTGTTGATCCAATTTCATAAGTCAAATTTAGCTGGTTATAAGAGGAAAAGTATCTGGTAAATCTTAGTACTGTCTTATTTGGAAACTAAAATTTTGGAAATTATGCCTTAGGATTATAAATCTGGGAGTAAATAAATGGATGACATTTTGAAAGGAGGCACAGAAATGGCATGTAAATGTCACTTGGATGTTACAGAAGGGGGCAGGTGAGACATCCCTAGAGCCTTCATTTGGAGGTTTACTCTGAAGATGGGAAGTAAGGAGATATGTGTGCCCCTACAAGTTATAACACGTGGGAAACGTGACTTGTCCATCGAATGAATATTGGAGTGATAGAGAAAAAGAAAGCAGACATGGACAAAATTTTTATCCAAGTTACAGAAAAACAGAAAGAATAAAATTACACTAAGATGATATTTTTGATAGATTATAAACAAGGTTTATAAATGTAACTGTAAAGAATATAGATTCTGAATATTTGTTGGTAGAGTAATAAGTTACTTAAAATATGTTGGCTTCAAACTCCTTAAATGTCAAATAATGCCAATAACTGTGACTATTGTATAATAGTTGAAACTAAATTAAGGGGGAAGACTTATTTAGGTAGAGTACCTACTTTACAACCTGAAACAAAATAGACATACAATAAATGATAATCATTTTAAGATTCCTCCTTGACATAATAATTGCTGACCAATTTTAATTTAAGGAATATCCAAGTACAATGTTGAGCACAGATAGTAGCTGAATGGGAGACAGATCAGACCTAAAATATAATGCATAGATTCAGAATCAATGGCATAAAGTCATAATAGTTGAAAAACTCATCCATTTATACAGGCAGGAAGTAAGATACAACACATTGTAGCCTAGATTCTTGAATCATATTCCTGGATTAGAATCTAGTATTGTCTTTGTTTCTTCATTAAGTAAATGCAATTAATGATAGATGATCCTAACTCACTGGATTACTGCATGGTTAAAGTGTAATTATTATTTTTGGCAAGTTTAAATTTCTCTTTAATTTTGAGGTTACCAAGTACTCACATAAACAATAGATGTTTGCTACTAAATTTTAGCAGAGCCTCAAATGTGGTCAGTTCTTCCTTGTAGCACATATGCATGCAGGGGGAGGTTTTAAAAAGATCCAGCGTCCACAGTAGGGCACAGAAGATCATCCTTCCTGGTTTCCATTCCTCTCTGCCTTAGAATCAAAAATGTCTGGAGTCCCAGAGATGGTCAATAGTCATCAACACCAGCAGGCCCATGAATATAGTTTTAATAACTATTTGTTTACTTACTTATTTTAAAGGCAGAGGGGAGGGAGGGAGAGAGAGATTTTCCATCCTCTGGTTCACCCTCCAAATTGCTGCAACAGCAAGAGCTGCACCAGGTGCCAGGAACTCCATCTTGGTCCCACATGGGTAGCAGGTGCCCAAGTACTTTGATTATCTTTGGCTGCCTTCCCAGACTCATTAGCAGCAAGATGGAAAGGAAGTGGATCAGCTGAGACTTGAACTGGCCCCTCTGATATGGGATGTCAGAGACTTAAGAGGCAAGCTAACCTGCTGTGCCACAATACTTGCCCTTAAGTACAACTACAGATGGGAAACACATAGAATCGTGTCTGACCCTCACTAAATGCTCAGTAAAAGTTAGTTATTATCATTACTAATTGTCAAGTGTTAATCATAGTTCTCTTTACATAATTAGCTCATAGAAAATATTTGATAAAGATTGATACATACCCTATTAGCAGAATAAAAGAAACTTACCAGAGTGTTTGAAGAAACAGTCCACGAAGTAAACCCTGGCTACACCACAAAAAGGTGACTAACATGAACTCAGAAGTGATGTTCTCTGATAAACATTTCAATGAGATCAAATATGTGATAGGCTAAACAATATCAATTAAAAATGTCTGCATCTTTATAACTGGAACATATAAATATGTAGTAGAAGAATTTTTCAGATATGAGTTAACTATCTGGCGATAGGAAGGCAGCATTTTGGATCATCTGTGGGGAACCACAGTCCTAATTAATAGGAAGGCGAGGAGGTCAAAGTCAGAGAAGCTGAAATAGCAAGGGAAACAAGACAAAGGAGAAGAGATAATTTTGTGCAGGGCTCAAACCGATCATGGAGACAGCCTCTAGCAGTTGTAAAAGGCAAGGTGAGGATTTTCCCCCAAAGCCTCTAGAAGGAACTATTCCTGCTTATAACTTGATTTTAGCACCAGAAGACTCATTTTGGATTTCAGGTCTCCAGAACAGTCAGAGAATAATTTGTGTTGCTTTAAGCCACTAAATGTGTGATAATTTATTGCAGCAGCAATAGATATCTGATATAACATGCATATGAAGTCACAACTGAGTTTAATATAGAGTAGGTTTGTAGAACCACTGCTTGTTTAAACCAAGAAATAAAGAGTTTATTTTTAATATTTATTTATTAATTTGAAAGTCCAGCTTACACAGAGAGAGAAGGAGAGGCAGAGAGAGAGGTCTTCCATTCTTCTTTTACCTGCTGCACCACAGTGCTGGCTCCATCTCCATTTTTAAAATAGAATATTCCCCATTTAGTTTTCTGATATCTCTTCATGAGTAGATTCAAGTTATGCATAATTTGTCCTTCTTACACTATTACACCTAGTTACATACAACTAACTAGCAGGTAAAAGCCGCTGCTTGCACTGCCGGCATCACATATGGGCGCCGGTTGGAGTCTTGGCTGCTCTGCTTCCAATCCAGCTCTCTGCTATGGCCTGGTAAAGCAGTGGAAAATGGCCGAAGTCCTTGGGCCTCTGCACCCATGTGGGAGACCAGGAGGAAACTCCTGGTCCCTGGCTTCGGATCTGTGCAGCTCCTGCTGTTGCGGCCATCTGGGGAGTGAACCAGCGGATGGAAGACCTCTCTCTCTCTGCATCTCCTTCTCTCTCTCTGTAACTCTTTCAAATAAATAAATAAATCTTTAAAAATGAAAAAAAAAGAAAGGAGAAGTTTGGAAAAGAACTTGCACTAAAAATACTGTATAACTTGTGGTTAACTGAATAGCAGAAGTGCCCCAGAAAAAGTTTTCAAAGCAAGGTACCATAGAAACAAATGAATTGGAATTGGTCCAACTACTTGGTTTAAATGAAAATTAGAGTACAAAAAACTAAGAGCTAAAATGAGGATAACACTGTTCAAGTTGAGAACCTCCAAAATTTATTCGTGATCTATCTACTGTTCTGCATCTCCCCTGCTACACTATACTCCAAGAATCACTGTCATTTGAAACATCCTTTCAGTAGAAACTAATGGCAATTCCCTGCCAAACTCCATGGTATTGTTTTTCTATTTTCTTTGTCTTTTCCTTGAATATTTTGAACTCTAATTTTGTTCTTTATTGCCTTTGCACTTTGTATCTCTTTTTCCTGGAACACCTAGCTATCTGATGTCCACAGTCTTGCCCTACTTGCCTTTCAATTTTTCTGTGTTTATCATAAATAAAGAAACTGTGGAATTGTGCCATAAAGGAGGAAAGATGCAGATGGGATTATAAGGATTATGGAGTTGAGGTGGCTGCTTAGTTTGTTTGATGGTAGCAGTTCTCAAATATTTGAATGACTTTTCTGTGAAAGGAATTAGATGTAATACACACAGTTTTAGACAACAGAGGATTAAGATGGAAGGCAAAAGCATTACATGTATGACTGTCCACAAATGGGTAGATATTGAGGAAAAAATAGGGCCACACACATTTGAAAAGGTATCCATACTAAATCTTGTTCCTAAAACAAGCTCATGTTTGGCGGCAAAATCATTAAAATGTGGTGGGGATATTTATCAGTTACAACTGCTGCAATTCGTTGTGAGACTAAGATTGGTCAATTCATGGGAAACTACAGGGTATGATGTGAAATGTAGCAAACTGATTCTGCGGTCCCTGTTGTAAGTGGAGCCCAACGTCATATTATTGACAGTTCCCAGCATGGCAACCTTGTTAATCACATTGACTCCCCTGTTTACTGTTATGAAGGATGTATGAAACATGCCATATCCCTTTTTAATCAAATCACCTTCTAATCATGCCTTATAAGATATGAAAAGCAAAGGATTGAACAGAATACAAACCATATTAAACCCTCCGCCACATGAGAGGACCCAGGCAAACAGGTGAACAAATAGAACAACTGGTGGTGGGTACAGAACAATCAGCAAAGGAGGAAGCAAACCAAGCTGAAGAGCCAAACATTTTAAATTATGTTCAGAAAAGAGGAAACATGCCAGGAGCCAAGAAAACAGATCTTTTAGGCACATATACATGCTTCTTTTCATTTGAGATATAAGAAAAAGATAACTAAAGAAATAAAAAATGTACATTCAGTACATAAGGGTGATATGTTTTAGTGCTGAGGTAAATACTAGACAGAAATTTAGATTGTAAAATTCCTTGTGAATTTCTCTACTTTCTTGGTAAGTCAATATTATTCATTTATATCATCACTGTTACCAACAAATTAGTCTGGTGTACCTCAATATTGCTTCCAAAGCATCCTGTGTAGACCTATGTCATATCTTATTTCACACTGTATAACAGTTAATTGATTTCTTTTCTATTTTATTCACTGGACTAGCATGTATTTTTGCATTAAGACTCTGCTTTGTCTCTGAATCTCCTATCTCAAGTGCAGTGGTTATAATACAAACAAATAGCCAATAAATGTTATTTTGGTATGAATCAAAACCCTAGATTCTTCCTATTCATTATTCAGACACCTAACATTACAGTCAAGTATTCAAACATACCATGATTTTTTTAAAAAGTTCCAATAATGTATATTTAAATATTAAAATAAATATAAAAGTTGCAAGTACAGAATACAAACTCCAATAGACTCAAACCGGGTTTTCCTAAATGTTAACATTTAATTGCACATTCATTTTATGTTCCCACCTTTTCTCTCTATTCTCCTCTTTCTTTCTACTTCTCTACTCTTTTCTTTTCCTCTCCTCTTTGCTGCACACACACACACAAGCAATTGTCCTTCAGTATCAGGGTAGATACCACAACTGTGAATGCTCAAGTTTCTTTTATAAAATACTTTTATATATGTGTAATAGTTGCATATAATTTATACTCACCCTACAATATACCACAAGTTATTTCTAGATTACTCATTATACCTAACACAATGTAAATGATACATAAACAGTTGCTATATAGTATGGTGTAGGGAATCATGAAAAGAAAACATCTGTATATGTTTAGTACAGATATAAATATTTTCCTTTTTTTTTTTTTTTTTTTTTTTGACAGGCAGAGTGGAGGACAGTGAGAGAGAGAGACAGAGAGAAAGGTCTTCCTTTGCCATTGGTTCACCCTCCAATGGCCGCCGCAGCAGGCGCGCTGCCGCCGGTTCGCTGCCACCGGTGCACCGCCCTGATCCGATGGCAGGAGCCAGGTACTTAACCTGGTTTCCCATGGGGTGCAGGGTCCAAGCACTTGGGCCATCCTCCACTGCACTCCCTGGCCACAGTAGAGAGCTGGCCTAGAAGAGGGGCAACTGGGACAGAATCCGGCGCCCCGACCAGGACTCACTAGGCGGAGGATTAGCCTAGTGAGCCACGGTGCCGGCCTATATTTTCCTTTTTTATTATTGGCTTGCTGAATGCAAGGATACAGAATCTTTGAATACATAAGGTTAATTGTGTCTATGCAGGTATGTACCTATACCCATTATTGTTAATCTTTTACTGAGCTATTTGGGAGTGAGCTGCAAAAATCTAATAACTGAATATCTCACCTAAAATAAAATAAAATAAAATATCCTCACATTGGAAATAAGATTTTACAAGAACTGGCCATAGACTACAGTTCTATTCATTCTTCCCTTTGCTAAATCTATTCTACAGTTTCTCTCACCTCAGGGCTTCTCTAACTGTCCACATGGAATACTCTTTCTCTAAATAGCCATGGAGCTCTTTGCTTCACTTCATACAGGTTTTTCCCCACCTATCTTACCCCAAAAGACTAGCCTATTAATGCTTATATCATTAGGCCATTTCAGACTGTAGGTTATATGTCGATAGCTTAACCATTGCACATCACTCCCATTGAAAATGTGTGTTCAGTGAGGGTGACATGGTGTCTTTCCTGGATGTCATTGTATTCTCACTGCCTACAAAGGTGCCTAGACAATAACTGGTTCTCACTGGGCACTTTTTCAATTAAAATGAATTAATGGATAGATACATGAACTATTTTAGTGTGTTGGTGTCATTATAGCCCACATTACATTGTGAAAGCTTGCAGTTTATCTAAGTTTTCCATCCTTTTATTAATCCAAGTTGGGCTACCCTAGTATGCATATGAATATTGATATATGAGTATTGAAGGAGTAAAACAATTAATAAATATGTGAGCGAGAAAAAACAGCACTAGTGCTAGTCCCATGGTCCAAGATTACTCTAATTCTAGTGCTCTTTGTGGTGGCCCACAAAAATGTTTTCCTTATTATTTAATTGTGCACTTTCATTATTTCCAACAAGAGCCACATTTCCATTTCCAGAATTAATTTGCTACTGAAAATCATGGCTAATTCAAACTTTGTCTCCTACAGGGTTATAACATTTCTTATATATAAGCTAAAAAATATTCTTAGATTGAAAATGGTTTGAAAATAGAAACAGGAACTTGAAACACTTATATTGCTTCTATTTTGGTGGCTTTTAAATGAGTAATACAAATAACCTCTGCAGCATTTGGTTTTCAGTGATGACAACAAAGAATAAAAACAGACTCCCTGTGAGCTCAGATATCATTAATGTGTTGGTTTGTTTTCAAGATGTATTTGAAATGTCACAGAAGGGAGAGAGAGAAGCCACAGAGAGCCTAAAAATCAGTTTATGGATTCTGGATGTGACACTCTCTTCACTCCTGGGCACACTGCCCAGTGCATTTTTACACAGTGGCACAAATGCTCTCTCTCCTGCCACCTGACCCAGTTGTGTCCCTTATTGTTGAATTGGGGGTAAATTTTTCTCTGTGTCTCAGTTTCCTAATTTCTTAAACAATGACTTCAAATGTTTATAATGAGGACAAAATGAGAGGATATATGCAAACAGTACCAAGCACACTGTTAAGATTGCATTATTGTTACTTAATGTCCTTTCACTTCACCAGGGCATAGTAAAATAAAAGTAGTAGTATTAAATGTCACTAAAATCAATATTTAAATAAAAAATTGGGGCACAGGTTTCCAAGTGTAATATTCTCAGGAATTCTTAGCATCTATGTTAAACAGGAAGTAGTAAAAGCAGAATTTAAGAATAACAAACTAAAAGTCACTCTGACACATATCCAACCTGCTCATCCCTGACCTGTGAATTTCCTGAATGTTTGCTGACTAGAAGATATTTTAAAATACCCTGTTTGATCAGCACACACTATATACATATATTGAAAATCTATACTCTAGCCCATGAATATGCACATCATAAAGGATCTCTGTCCTTAATGTGCTGTACAATGTGAATTAATACTATAACTAGTACTCAAACAGTATTTTACACTTTGTGTTTCTGTGTGGGTGCAAACTGTTGAAGTCTACTTAATATATGCAAAATTGATCTTCTGTATATAAAGATAATTGAAAATAAATCTTGATGTGAATGGAAGGGGAGAGGGAGCGGAGATGGGAGGGTTGTGGGTGAGAGGAAGGTTATTGGGGGGGAAAAGCCACTGTAATCCATAAACTGTACTATGGAATTTATATTTATTAAATAAAAGTTAAAAAGAAAAAAAATTATTTACTTGAAAGTCAGAGTTACACAGAGAGAGAAGGAGAAGCAGAGAGAGAGAGAGAGAGGTCTTCCATCCACTGGTTCACTCCCCAGATGGCTCCAATGGCAGGAGCTGCGCCGATCTGTAGCCGGGAGCCAGGAGCTTCTCTGGGTCTCCTACGTGGGTGCAGAGGCCCAAGGACTTGGGGCATCATCTTCTACTGCTTTCTCAGGCCATAGCAAAGAGCTGGATCTGAAGTGGAGCAGCCGTGACTCTAACGGGCACCCATATGGAATGCCAGCACTGCAGGCAGCAGCTTTACCCGCTATGCCACAGCGCAGGCCCCCTAAAGCAAAAGTTTAAAATTAACCTATCATTTAAGAGTGTAAAAGATCTGCTCCTAACTCATTTATGCAATCACATTTCCTATCACCACTAGGTACCACAGATCACACTCTACCCCAAGCACAGCTTATTCATCTGTACCTGCTGCAAAGTGCTTCTATACACTTCATTTCCACTTTTACAAATTTTACTCCCTGCCCCATCAGATGCTCTACTCATTCCACCATATCACTGTTAATGGCCTTTATATCATGTATCTCTAATTGATATTTGCTTACATACTTGTTCATGTATTATCCTTTTTTTGTCAAATATAAATCCTATTATAACAGTGTTCCTGTCATGTTCAGTCTTATGCTCCTGATATGATAATATGAAAGACAGATTTGGTCTTCTACATTTCCTGGCCCACAGCTCCTAAAATGCTTGAGATCTTTAGAGTGGTAATAGTGTCTTTTGTATACTAATGAGATGCCTGCTGCCTGGGGGCCCCTAGATAGGTCCAGGCTGGAGGCTGATCTCCAGAAAATTCACAGCATGATTAGAAAAGTGGGATACTCAATTCCACCAACATCACTCCTGGAAGGGAGACAGGCTAAAGGTTGATTTGATTGCTAGTAGTCTGGGATTTATTCAATCTTGCCCACATTTTGAAGCTTCCATAAAAAATCCCAAAGGACAATGTTCAAAGAGTTTCTGGATTTCTGAAAACATGGAAGAATCCATGAATGTGAGCCATTACCTATTGCTTCACAAAAATGCACATCAGCAGGAAGCTGAATCAGATACAGAGCTGGAGCTTGAACTTAGGCACTCGGGTGTCCCAAGTGACATGTTAATGGATGCAACAGACACCTGCCCCCAATTTATTTTTAATTTCAGTTTTCAATACACTTTTTTCAGTCACTTCATATTTCAGCCAATGTAATGTGAACAGAAATGATGTTGGCCACTTCTAGACCTCTGCTAACAGATACACATGTTTCATGGTACTATCCTTTCATTTTATTCTCCTTCATTGTGTAAATGGTAACAACTCTGAGAATCTATGAAGTGTGGAGCTTCAGGATCAAAGATATCTGTGCTCCTGAATTACTAATTTCAATAAAGCCTCTGTCCCCCATCCAGTACCCACATTGATTTGCATGATATCTTTTATTAAATCATTGAAGTTTGAAGAGTAATAGCTTATCCTAATGTATACCTACAGAGTTGAGACAGCATGTGATACTCTCTCCCCATCCCTACTAAACTATGAGATCATTAATGACAAGGATCATGGCTCATTCAAACATTCATCTTAATTCAGATAAATATACATATATACATTTATACACATATATATCATATACTTATATATTTCATTCATATATATATCGCTGATGTACTAAAGAATTAATAAATAATTCCAGTGATGTACTTTTCTAAATTCCCTAAGATTTTGTAAACTCTTAAATGACACCAATAGTCCCATGTCCTCCAACAGTTCTTTTCTTAGCCAAACTGCAATAAAAAGTGGGTATCTGTGTGAGATGATGGATAAAGGATTGCATGTTGGATCAGATAGTCCCACTCTCAAACACAGGCTCTATCATGCATAGACATTTTCATCTTGGGAAAGTCACTTTACCTCAGTCTCAATTTTTTCATCTGTAGATTGGGATAACAACCATTATGAAGGCCAGAGAAGGTATACATAAATCATATAAATAAGGCTTGACATATATATTCTAGTCACAAAAATGGCATGGATAACTGATATTTTCATAACTGCAAGGTGAGAGGTTGTACCCCTCCTTAGAAATTAGAGAAGAAAACAAAGGAGCTTTCCTCGGTAGAATACTCGCAAAGATGAATGGTAATAATAAAATGTCTTGCATGGGAGGGACGATGCATCATCCCTGATGCTTCAGTCATGGTCGAATGCTTGTGGGGATTCAAGCAGCACATGCTTTGATAGAAAGAAGTGATGGTAGCTTAAAAGCATTGCAGACACCCTTGGGCTTTGCAAAGAGCATAGGCTATTTATTAGCAACAGAGACTGACCTAGCCACTAAGAAAATGACGGACAGCAAACCAGAGACTTGAGGATCATAAGAATCAAGTAATAACAACAGGAACAGGAATTCCCAATTCATTCTTCAAAATTCTGTGATATTGCATTTATTGTTTGTAAGTGGATATTTTGCAGGAAACTAACAGCAAATCCAGCCTTTGGTGGTAACATTTCAAGCTACACTTTTCTCTAGAGGGATCTATTTGGAACAAGCCCTTGAATCATTTTAAAGCAAACCAAGAAAATCATCATGTATTTCCCCCCAGGAAATCACCTCATTTATAAGAGGAAGATCAGATAATACTCAACAGTCCCAATATTGACTTATTGAAGACATTATCAAATATCTTGTCTGTCCTCATAATGATATGAGAAGATAAAGACATACCCTACTACTGAGTGTTAAAAGGAGCAGAAACAGTGCAATAGATAATTTTAACCTGGGGTAGTGAATTTGAAGCTGACATAGAATTGGTATCAATCTACTATTATAATCCATGTTCAGGCCTTCAGGAAAGTATGAGGATGGTTTCTATCCTGAAGTATACCCTCTTAAATTTAAAGAAAAACACAGAAAAATCCTGAACCAAAAGACAGTTGTAACAATGACACTAATAGTTCCATCATCACTTGCCTATAGATAGTGGATAACTTTCTGCTTTGCCCCTCTTCCAGTCCAGTTCTCTGCTGTGGCCTGGGAGTGCAGTGGAGGATGGCCCAAGTGCTTGGGCCCTGCACCCACATGGGAGACCAGGAGAAGCACCTGGCTCCTGGCTTCGGATCAGCACTGTGTGCTGGCCACAGCACACCGGCCACGGCGGCCATTGGAGGGTGAACCAATGGCAAAAGGCAGACCTTTCTCTCTGTCTCTCACTCTCACACTATCCACTCTGCCTGTCAAAAAAAAAAAAAAAAAAAAACTTCTTTCAAGGAACATTCCTGAGCATCTTGAGAATTGCACAGAATCAATTTAACTTTTATTTAATGAATATAAATTTCCAAAGTACAGCTTATGGATTACAATGGCTTCCCCCCCATAATGTCCCTCCTACCCACCACCCTCCCCTTTCCCACTCCCTCTCCCCTTCCATTCACATCATGATTCATTTTCGATTCTCTTTATATACAGAAGATCAGTTTAGCATACAGTAAAGATTTCAACAGTTTGCTCCCACACAGAAACATAAAGTGAAAAATACTGTTTGAGTACTAGTTATAGCATTAAATCTCAATGTACAGCACACTAAGGACAGAGATCCTACATGAGGAATAAGTGCACAGTGACTCCTGTTGTTGACTTAACAAATTGACACTCTTGTTTATGGCATCAGTAATCACCCTAGGCTCTTTTCATGAGCTGCCAAGGCTATGGAAGCCCCCTGAGTTCACCGACTCTGATCATATTTAGACAAGGCCATGGTCAAAGTGTAAGTTCTCTCCTCCCCTCAGAGAAAGGTACCTCCTTCTTTGATGACCCATGCTTTCCACTGGGATCTCACTCGCAGAGATCTTTCATTTAGGTTTTTTTCCCCCAGAGTGTCTTGGCTTTCCATGCCTGAAATACTCTCATGGGTTTTTTAGCCGGATCCGCATGCCTTAATGGCTGATGCACAGAATCAATTTTACATCCATAAGGAAATGAGGGTGTGGAATCTAAAGAAATGGGAGAAGGTAGTGAATAGGGACCACCTCTCCATTTTGTTTGCATTGTTAGAAAGCTGAGCTTTGCAAGAATGCAAGCCTATCCAATGCGTGGTGGATCAGCATCAGGGGAGAGGACTTAGATTTTGGAAGATTCAACAATCTGACACTGCTTTCACAATCTCAGATTTCAGAGAACTGAAGTAATTGGAAGTGCAACTTACATAGTATTAGCCTCATTTTGTTGACTGAAAACTGAATGTGAGAGAAATTAGTAATTGATTAAGAATTAAATAGGAAATGTGATAAAGTAGGGATAAGAAATTCAGTCAGGAGAGCTATACCACCATGGGTCATGAGAGAACCTTCTTGATTTTGAGAGACAAGGGTTGTATAAGTATAATAAGCCACCCTTTTTCTCAGCATGTGCTAATTAATAATGTCTAAAATTTATAACTTGATAATTAAAGTATACTTCTTTCATTTGGTGATATGGAAATAATAACCACAAGAATTAATAAGAGAAATTATATTAAGTAGTTCCTGCTATGTAGTAAGACAGAGTATGGAGATATACTTTTTAAGCTATTTAAAATTTAAAAATATGAAGTAAGAAAAAAACAAGCTTGAATCACAATGCATCAGAATGTGCTCTGGACATAGTGTCTTTTACTTGCTCCAATATTTACCAATGATGAATTTAGAAAAATTATTCTCCCTAAAACTCTCATTTAAATAGAAAATTGGTATAATAGATTGCATATCTTCTTTATTTGCATAATAGTTATAACTTTTATTAGACCTCCATACCTCATAAAATAGAACTTTACTGAAAGAATTTATGCAGGAAACAGAAGCAACTTTTGTTGGCCTTATTAAACAATTGAGATACAAACATTTCCCCATTAATACATTGAATTATTACTAGATCTTGTGACACAATAAAACAGCAAGTGGTTCACAGTAAAGATAACAACAGGCATCTACTACTGTAGTAGCCAGAACTGAAAGGCAGGTTGCCTGTTGACCTGAACGGGCACTAGAGTGGAAGAATAATATGTTGTTACATTTCAACTCTCCAAAGCAATTGCCACCTCTGGTTCTTCTATCTGCTCTCAGGAATAAGAGATATGTATGTTTCTATAAAATTTAGCCAGAAGAACTTGTGATAAAGGCTATGCCCTCAGCATATGGATTAAAGTAGATAAAATCACATGAATATATAACACTTTGGGTAAATATCCCAGCACTGAAATATTAGTAGTGTGACCCTGCATAGAAGACATGGATGGAAATGGAAGATCAATTCCTGGAAGAATTTCTGCATTACCTTGGAGAATAATAGCTTGACCTTCAGTAGCTCACAGTGCTTTATATTCTTTCCAGTTAAAAATAATCACTTGTACATCTATAGTTCAGAGACTTCATCATACTAATAGTCTTAGGTGGAGTCACTGAATTATGGAGATTTTTCTCTTTTTTCTGAGTAACTGCTAGAAGACATCTGAGTCAAGACAGGGACCTGCCACATTGAAATTTCCATATTTATCTTTGCCATAAGCTGACACCCTTGAGGTATATATTGGAGCATATGCAACCTGGGCAAATGCAATAAATGTACCACTTTTCTCTTCAATTCAGTCTCTGGTTTGCTCACTTGGAATCTATCTTTGAGTTGGTTGACAAAGCCATTTGTAATGTATGCAGAAGAAATTAACATTTTAAGATCTGATTATTGTTTATAACCCTTGTCCATAGTCTTGAGGAACAGTGGTTCTTCTACTTATTACTTGTTGAATTCTTTATTTAGTAGAGGGTTAAGCTTGTGATTATAAAGAAAATTGAAAGTGTCACTGTAACAAATAAAATAAAAATAAGAAGAATGGAGGGAGGGAGTGAAAGACAAAGGGAGGATAGGGTGGGAAGTTTCATTATGCTCTTAAAACGGTATATTTGTAGGGGGGCAGTGCTGTGGCTTTGTGTACCAGGCCTCTGTCTGCAACACTGGCATCCCATATAGGTTCCAGTTTGTGTCCCAGCTGTTTCCCTTCCAACGCAGCTCTCTGCCATAGCCTGGGAAAGCAGTGGAAAATGACCAAAGTGCTTGGGACCCTCCACCCATGTGGGAGACCCGAAAGAGGCTCCCGGCTTTGGACAGGCCCAGTTCTGGCCATTTGGGAAGTGGAACAGTGAATGGAAGATCTCTCTTTCTCTCCCTCTCTCTGTCTGTAGCTCAAACCCTCAAACTAAAAAAATAAAATAAAATAAAATCAAAAGTGCATATATGGTACCTGGTGACATACTGGGTAAGGACGCTGCCCGAGATGCTGGTATCCCCTGTGGCAGTTTGGAGTCCTGGCTGCTCCTCTTCTGATCTAGCTCCCTGCTAGTATGCCAACAAAAGCTGCAGAAGATGGCCAAAGGTCTTAGGCCACTGCACCCACGTGGGAGACCCAGAAGAAGCTCCTGGCTCCTGGCTCCTGGCTTCGCCTTGGCACAGCCTTGCCTAATGTGATCATTTGGGGAGTGAACCAGTAGATGGAAGATCTCTCTCTGTGTTTCTCCCTCCACCCTCTCTCCCTGTAACTGTTCTTTTCAAATAAATAGAAGTAAATCTATAAAAGACAACTGTTCCTTTTTTATAAGTGAAAAAATTAAAAAAGAAGTATCTCTCCCAGTATTTCTATTGCTTCAATCCTTTAGCTGGGTCATACTGCTCACCGAGATAATTGAAAGTCATTCATAATTTGTATAAGATTTGCCAAAAATTAGCTCTCTAAATGGACAAATATTGTTTATTATCACTTTGAAGTGTTTATTTATTTATTTAAAAGACACCGTTAATGTTCCAGTCAAAGTGCACTCTTTATATGAGTTATTATCATTAAAACCTAGCGCAGTCTTATATGGGAGGTACTATTATTACCCACTTTCTAGTGATCAGAAAGCTGAGGTTCAGGGAGAGCAGTTTAACTAAATTTGTAGTTTTTAATTGTTGGCACTAAGAGGTTAAGATCTATGTCTTTTTACTACATTGACAAACTTTTCTCTGGACGTCACAGCTGCTTATTGTAATCTGGTTTTGCAACTCCATCTTGTAGTATTTTCTTTCTCTGTATTTAAGAGTTTGCTCATTTGTACTGGAAGTACAAATATATTGTTTTCTAAATAGAGCTTTAGTAACAGCCTTTTGAATTCTGAAAAAAAATGATTTCTATTCTGTTCAGATGATTTAGAACAAAAATAGTAAATTTAAAAGAGGAATATGAGTCAAAATTATGACAGAAGAGGAATAAGATTTTGCAATGAAATGTAAACAAGGATGTGAAAAATTAAACTTGCATCTTTGAATTATGTTCCTGTATTCTCTAGGCTGGAGTTACCTGAGATGAGATAGAGATAGAGATAGAGATAGAGATAGAGATAGAGATAGAGATAGAGATAGAGATAGAGATAGAGATAGAGATAAGATAGAGATAGAGTTAGAGAGGAATAGAGATAGAGGTAGAGATAGAGATAGAGATAGAGATAAGATGGAGATAGAGGTAGAGTTAGAGAGGAATAGAGATAGAGGTAGAGGTAGAGGTAGAGGTAGAGATAGAGACAGAGATAGAGAGGAATAGAGATAGAGATAGAGATATGGAGATAGATATGGAGATGATGGAAATAGGGATGGAGTTGAAAGAGATAGAGATGATAGAGACAGAGATAGAGATGATAGAGATGGAGATGACAGCGATAGAGATAGAGATGATAGAGATAAAGGTAGAGGGAGAGAGAGAGAGAGAATGAGAGAAACAGAGGTAGAGACCCAGGACAGAGAATGAGAAAGAAAGATGAAATTTTTCTTTCATGTGACAAGTAATGGATGGCAAATGAGTATCAATTATTCAGTTACTATAGCTCATCAAAGATTTAAATTTGTATTGTTAAAGTCTTCATTCGGTGTGCTTATGTCATACATTTACTTTAACAAACAGAAAAAAAAAATCAGTCCTAAGTAACTCTATATATTCACAAATGACAACAGTCTCCATTCCCGTTTCATCCTTCTGAAATTCTTTCTACTGTGGGATGTTAAGAAATATAATTGTTAACTTTGGGGGTGTGTGCACACTGGGCTGTATTTCTTGTTCAAAATCAATATATTGTTTTTTTTTTGTTTTTTTTTTGTTTTTTTTTTTTTTTTTTTTGAGGCAGAGTTAGACAGTGAGAGAGAGAGACAGAGAGAAAGGTCTTCCTTCCGTTGATTCACTCCCTAAATGGCCACTATGGCCGGTGCTGTGCTGATCCAAAGCCAGGAGCCAAGTGCTTCCCCCTGATCTCCCAGGTGGGTGCAGGGGCCAAGCACTTGGGCCATCTTCCACTGCCTTCCTGGGCCACAGCAGAGAGCTGGACTGGAAGAGGAGCAACCAGGACAGAATCCAGTGCCCCTACCGGGACTAGAACCCAGTGTACAGGCAGAGGATTAGCCTAATGAGCCGCGGTGCCGGCCAATATATTGGTTTTGTTTATGCTACCACCTCTCCCTGGACATTTACTTCATTTTAGTTCCTTTCTTCTCTAATTCCTACTTGTCCTTGAAGAACATTTAATTGCAATGTGACTTTCTCTCCATGATTCCACACTTTCTGGACCACATTTTCTTCTCTCTACTTCTAGGCTACCCCGTAATTGCATTTAAAGTGGCTATCCCAAGTTTGACAGAATTTGTCTTCCATTTGTACATAACTTGGGAATTGGAACAGTGAATGAAAGATCTCTCTTTCTCTCCTCCTCTCTGTAGCTTAAACTCTCAAATTAAAAAAAAAAAATCAAAAGTTCGTATATGGTACCTGATGATATACTGGGTAAAGCCACCGCAAATTGTAATAAACTGGTGTTTTTCAGTGACAGTCACTGAGATACAATCAGTAAGATTGATTATTCCAGATCCAGGCTAACTAGGTTCAAATCTAAACCCTAACTATTATTTTCTGTGTGACCTCACACAATTTACTCTACTCACCTGTGCCTCAGTGTTCTGTCCATAAAGCAAGAATTTTCAAAATATCTACCTGTACTTTGACCAAGTAATGCTTAATTATATTTACATGAATTGATTAGAAACATATATGGGACCTATAAGGTTCTTAGTTCAGCTCCCCAATTCGACTACTGTGAAGGGATACTGGCTAACAGAATCAGACAACATAACTTCATTCCTTTAGATTTTATTTTATCCACTGATAAAAATCGAAAGGCTATGAGCTCTAAAAATGTGGAGAATACTTCTGTTCAAGGAATAAATGGACCTCACAGTATTTTATGTGGACCGCTCATAGCACTTACTACTTTCTACCTTGTAAGATAGCTTTCCAGGGTTCCTTTTATTCTGTCTTCCTTCAGCAACGTAAGCTCATATTTGTTCTATCACCTAACATGATGTCTGGTGCATAACAAAAATTAAGTATTTGCTAAATAAAAGCATACGCACAAATCTGCAAGGAATCTAAATAAATTGTAAGGCAGATATTATATAAAGGTTAACATGAGTGGTTCGCTTTCAAAAAGGGTGCTGTGACCATGAATCACTACTTTCATCCTCAGAAGTAAGAAACCTTGTAATTGTAAAATATAACTTCATAAGCTTCTATTACAATTCCAGATACTATAAAAATCAAAATATATTCCCAACCTCTAAAATCTTAATTTTACAGAACAGTTAAGCACTCAGTATTTATAGACCACATTGCCTTATGGTAGAGATTTGGTGGTAAATATTCAGGATTAGACATTTGCTCTCAAGGAACTTACAAGTGTTTAATGTCATTCTTCTTTCTTAACCACACTTTAAATATATTTTTATGATGCATCAAAGAGCCTTGTTCTAACATCAAGTGATATATTCTACTTGCCTCTATAGAATATATTTTACACATCCACAGAGAAGAGCATAATTTGCCAATTTTTTTCTCATTTGCAGTTCATGAAATATCAGAAACTTTATATTTAATAATGTATTTGGAAAACATGCTGACAGGCTTGTACATAAAGTTAAAAGAATTAAAACCATTTAATTAGATATAATATTTTCTTATGTCATTGAACAAACCAGAGACCTCATTGCTTGAAATAAAAGATTATTTCCATTTTAATGAGTATGACCATTGATTTGTGCTAATGTTTAACCTCGTAAAGCTCTTCTACAGACCACCTGCACTCAGCTAGAAGATTCCTTATGTCTTTATTCCTATCTTGTCCTCTGCACCCCAGCTCCAGTGCTTTTGCCTTTGCTCTTACCTTCTGATGCTTTCTTTGCTTTTAGATCCCCACTTCCTTACTTGCTCTTTTAGAAAGGACCTTGAAAAATGAAGGGCTGATATAGCAATAGAATTTTATACCCAAGTCTGCAGTCTTCTCAATACCTTTGCAAATATTGTTTCATCTCCTGAAAACCACCTCTTCCTACATCCTGGTTTGCTGCCTGGAAAATTCACTCATTTTTAAGACTCAGTTCTAAAGGTTCAATCTGCAGCAAATCCAATATCTCCACATCACGATCAAGTTAGCTCCTTGATATTCTCCATCACCCAACATCATGATGACATTTCATCACATTTGGAACAAGCTTCCTATGCATTATCTCTTTGCATCTGCACAATGATACTGAAATATGAACTATTTCAATCCTTAGTTTAAGATTAAATAAATGGTAACTAAGAATTTTTAGTTAACTTGCTTGAGTTTATCAGGTAGAGGAGCTGGGATTTAAGTCCTTCATTTTATTATTCCAAATTCCATGTTTATTGTCACCAAGCTACACAATCGGTACTAAGTCACACAGAATTCTGTAATTATCTATCTGGTGCTCATTCTGTATGCAGATAGTGGCAGGCTTGAGAGAATGGGATATAGTCTTGTATTTTTAGTGTCTGGAGCCTAGTAGGAATTTGATAAGTACTTGGTGGATGGATTGATGGGTTGGTGGATACAAAGAGAGGAATGGAGTGAAGGAAAGCTATTAGGCACTCTGACTCTTCATTTTGTTTGCACGTGGACTGTAACATGCCTTTGCAGGATATGTAAAAGCAGTTTGCAAAGTTTAAACCAATAATGTCTACTTCACTAATGTATTTTGAGGTTCACTGATCAGATACATTGTTGAAATTAT
Organism: Oryctolagus cuniculus; assembly: GCF_051225735.1. Taxonomy (NCBI): domain Eukaryota; kingdom Metazoa; phylum Chordata; class Mammalia; order Lagomorpha; family Leporidae; genus Oryctolagus; species Oryctolagus cuniculus. Next base: position 71,814,431 of record NC_142867.1, read on the forward strand.
TATCAGCCTTTATCCTGAGGGAAAAAAAATTTAAAGCTATGGAAAAAACTGGACTTTCAACTATATACACAGTAATTTCCTTCATTAAATGTTCTCAGTCACTTTCTGAGGAGATGTGGTGAAACAGAGCCAAGTACTTCCTCTAAATAGCCCACTGTGATCCATCATCTGCTGCTGGCCTCCCACCTCCTTTTCCATACATAGAAAGATAATCATGTATTTATGTATGGCCTTTCATAGCTCAACATATTTTTAAAGGGTGATTCATTTGGGAAAGGCTTTCTTGTGATTACCAACTTGGCCTATTCTCCAAAGGTAAAACTGCAGCTGGTGTATACATATTTTCCCAGGAAAAACTGTACACCTGCTTTATCTCAAACTGAAAATTCACTGGTTTTAGAGCCACACGAGACTCAAGGCAGGCTTAGCTTGGTTATAAAACCATTTAGGAAATTGAAGGCAAAAAAGAATCTAATGGATTCTGCCTTAAAGGTAATAATTTAGATCTTTAAATAAAATCTAATGGTTCTAAATTATTTATTTTCTCATATAAAACATCTACTCACTACTCATAAGAAAAGCCTTTAGATCACCTGCAGCAGCAGAATATATAGATACAGATATAGATATATGGAGTAGGGCTACATCAATAAATCGACTCTAATGCTGAGAAATCAGAAATCATTACAAAAAGGAAAATGCATGGACTAAGTGTTTATGATAAGTTAATTACTATAGTTAGACATTTACATTAGATTAGAATTTTTGGCAGCTAAGTTAAAGAAGGAAGACAGTTGGTAGTTTACAGCTTTCACTGACAAAATAAGATGATCATCAGAAGAGGAATTTCTTCCTGTACCCTGCTCTAGAAAGATTTATCTTGGCAGTGCTAAATTGAATTGGGGCATCTGAGCCCTGGATCACTTACTCCTGGATGGAAGAACTCTTCCCTTACACGAACTTTGATAAATTATGCTTAAGTATTCTAAGGTTTACTTCTGCAAAATTAATTTGTGTTTAACAATTCATTAATTAAAAATAACATGTAGGGGGCGGCACTGTGGCAAAGCCAGTAAAGCTGCCGCTTGCAGTGCTGGCATCCCATATAGGGGATGATTTGAGTCTCAGCGGCTCCATTTCCAATCCAGCTCTCTGCTAAGGCCCAGGAAAGCAGTAGATAATGGTCCAAGTCTTTGGGTCCCTGCACCCATGTGGCAGATCCAGAAGAAGCTCCGGTCTCCTGGCTTCGGTTCAGCCCACCTCTGTCCATTGCAGCTATCTGGGGAGTTAAGGAACGGATGGAATACTTCCTCCCTCTCTCTCTCTCTCTCTCTCTCTCTCTCTCTGCTCCTCCCTCTGAAACTTTGCTTTTCAAATAAATAAATCTTTTTAAAAAACATACAACGATTTGAAAGCAAAAATAATAATTAAATAAATCCAAAGTATTTCTGAATTAAGAAACAAAATATAACCCATTCAATGAAGATCCTGAATGTCTCTTTCAGGTTCATGCCCCTGAATTTCTCTCAATCTGCAATAATCAGGTTCTTGAATTTCCAGAGTGACCTTTCCGCTATGATAAATTAGAGTTGTCCTCTGTCTCTATGTTCCTCTGAACAAGGTATTCTTTAACTTGCCATGAGTTTGAAATCCATGCTCATGGAATCATATAGAATACATTTTTTTAACACTGATTTTATGCCCAATTTTATGTTTGAGATTCATCCTTGCTGATGCATTTAACTGTAGTTCAGGGATTTTCATTATCATATTGCATTCTGTCATATGACTGTGAAAAGACGATTTACTCTACCATCTGACTATAATAATTACTTGAATCTGTTCCTCAGTTTCATTTTGTTTTTCTGTTGCAAACCATGCTTCTACATTCTTATCTATGTCTCTTAGTGCAGTTTTATTAGATATCCTATGGGATGAAATCTTCTAAGTGCTTTTTTTGAGTCAAAAGTATATAGATCCTCCTCTGTACTGATGGATATCAAATAGTCCTATTAGATTCATCAGAGTCCTTGATTAATGAAGGATTCATTAAAAATGGTCCATGCAAACTTTGATAATCCAAACTTTTTAATTTCCTAGATGATGCTAGGTTGTTTTCGATAATACATTTGTCCCATTAGTTTCCATTGCTTCATATTCTAGACAGCAGTTAGATATATTATGTTCCCCAAATCTGGTTATTATCTCCTTGTTATTGGAAAGTGAATTTATCTCATTCCTAGTGATGTTAACATAATTTTTCTATGTGGACTGCCTATTCAGATTTTTAAGGATCATCATTAATATTCAAACAGTGAAATATTTCATGCATGCTTACAAAACTATGAAAATAGAAATAAGAGGGTGCTTTATAAAGTTATTGGAAAATACAATTAAAAGATAAGTTAATTTTGGTAAAAACATTTAAACTCCATGCACACAGGAGGTGATCATATAGTTCATGGAAAATATGCAATATGAAAAAGATTGTACACAGATTTCAATGTCTGCTTTGCACCAGAATAAACTCATTATTTTAAATTTCAATTTCCAGAAACTCTGTAAACCACCCTCATTTAACTAAGGTATTCAATATGAGCCCCATGTAGAGCTGATACTGAATACATTTCAAAAACCATTCTTAGTCCCTACCCTTCCCACAATTATGAAATACTTGTTAAAATAAGAAATATCATTTTCCATTGTTTTAAACATACCAGAAAAATTCAATGAAATCCTTCTTGAGAATGCATGCACACACGCATGCACATTTAACCACTTCACTGAGGCATTTCTGTAAGGAGCTCGAGTTAGTTTGCTTTGTATTCCAATTTTACAATGAGAGAGAACTTAAAATTAAACAAATAAATAACAAATAAGGGAAGTAGTCCATGAAAAAATGTCAGAAACAAGGGGGTTAGACGGCATGTCTAACCACACTCACCTGGGAAAGGTCTATGCCAAAAGTCACAATGTGGACACAAATTAAATGAGAGGAAGTATAGTCAAAGTCCAAATGCAGGTAAATGTTTAAAGTTATAAATGTTTGTATGATATTAAACTTACATGTTTTATACAAAAATGTTACTAAGGCTCTACAACTTTCTAGATTCTGTGGGTACAACAACTACTTTTTTGTAATGACTAATAAGCACAAATTAACACTGTAGGAAATCCTCAAGGATTATATTATCAATTCCAATGTTTTAAAGGAATGTCAAGTATAATTTTGCCATTTCAGGAATAGTAAATGAAATCAAAATAGTGTAAATTATAATTCCTTCTTTTAAGAATTATTTTTAAGACATGAAGATATATGTATAATATATGTACACACACAAATATGTTAGATTGATCAGAGGATAGTATACATTCAATAATAATTGGCAAGAATTTATCTAGCAATGCTTTATTTATTCAATAAATACATACTGAATCCTAATATATTCTGGGCCCTGTGCTAAAAAGCAGGATATATGTAATCTAACTGAAAAAAAGTAAAGCAAAACAAACTAAAGCCAAAACCAATGATACTACTGATAAACTCACATTTATAAGTTTTTTCTCAAATATTTTCAACAGATATGTTGACTGGACTACTGGAATAATACTTATTAATGTAAAATACACATTAACAAAATGGAACTTTCGTTTTCATTTCTTTCACTAACTATATCCTGGATAGGAGTTCTTTGCTGTGGAGGCTGTTTCATACATTGTAGCATGTCAAACAGATCCTTAGCTTCTGTCATCTAAATCACTTAATGAAATGGCATTCCCCTCTTCCAGGTTATGATAACAGAAAATATCACTGGACATTACCAAGTGTCTTTAAGAGGTTAAGTCACCCATAGATAAGAGTCACTGAGTTAGAAGAAATAGCAGAATAAAAGGAAGACTAGGTGAAGAGGCCTAGAATTTAAACTTGACTTTGCCCACTGAGTATTTCTGTCTTTAACGAGAATTTAGAAAACAATACCATTCTAATGGGATTTCTCAGAAATTTCTGATGTTTCACTATATTCTGAAAGTGGGACCTGGGCTTTCAAGCACCAGATTAGAAGTTAGGGATAAGTAAAACTCCAGATCCTAGTTTAGCATCCACATAATTCATGATCCAATACTAGAAACACCAGACATCTTATTCTGTTAGTGATTCATCAACTTGCTATGTCCACCAAAGCTTGTTTTCCTCATCTGTAAAAGCAGGGGTTATTCCTTACTTCACAAGTTTGGGTTGACTATCCAACCAAGGATGTTCACTAGTCTATATATTTACTTGGCATTCATTTAATATAATAGTATTATTTTTATATCTTAATAGAATGTAAACAGAAATCATGTCTTATAAACATTGTATCAAGAGTTCCTAATGCCCAGTATTTACATATATTTTAGACAACTCATGAACTTTCGTCAAGTGATGACTTACTTTGTGAATCTGTTTTAAAATATATTGGTTCAATTTTTTCTCCTTCTCTTCTCCCTCTTTGTTGCTTTCATTTCACTATCAATATAACCAGAAACTACAATAATAAATTAGATAAGCAGTTGCAATTTCTCTTGATTTTTAGGGGCTTCTGCACTTAACCTTGTGTTTCCTACAGGTGCTCACCAGCAAATCAGATTCAAGGAGACAGAGTCTTTCATCTCAATATTAAGAAGTTTATTTTAAATGAAAATATCTCTTGGAAGGAAACATTGCGTTTCTCATTCAAAAATTGTAGCCAATTACATCCATTTCTCAAGATTACTGTTCTAATACAATGGCCTTTTTCAAACTAAAATCTACTATAATGCAAGAGGTTTTTTAAAAAATTATATTTAGGAAAAAATGGCATATCAAATCCTTGCTCAGTTACAAATTTGACCTAGGAAGTCATGGAATGTTCTCTAGGCCTTTCACTGAGAACAAAACATCCCATGTAAAACATTGTTTATCAGGTAACCATTTAATTACAATTACCAATAATCATTATCCTAGGTTGAGGAAAAGCCCAAGGTCCATGAGTGGAATAGCATGGAGAAACAGAAACATCACAGCTCTGGCCTTTTCACTTTTGTTTTAGCCTAATAGTAACACAGAAATTTAGAAAAATTGAGGTTTGTAAATGAATCTGGTAAATGAGCTCAACATAGACACAAGGACTGGGAGAAAGCTTGGAACTAGGTATCAGATGAACATGATGAGACACCTAGCACGGCTGCTTCCTAGCTTTGCAATTGTGAACTGAGAGGGCAACTCTGTAGCAAGGGTCCCAGTTAAATAAACCTTGAGGGGATGGGATGAAGCTAATGTTGATGATGATTCAAAGTGAATAGAAAGTTGGCAGAAGAAATTCCATCACGGTAAACAAATGAAATAAGTGTGTTTCATTCTTTTGTTGAAGCTGTAAGAAATACCCTTTGCTGAGTGGCATACAGGCCACAGAAACTTATTTCTTAGAATTCCAGGGGCTGAGAAGTCTGATATAAGGTTCCAGCATGGCTGGGTTCTGGTGAGGGCCCTCTTTTATGTTGAGGATCACTGACATTTTGCTGTATCCTTCATGGTAGAAAGGGAAAAGGAATTCCTCCTAAAGACATCAATCCCATTCAAAAGAATGCTACCCTCATGTCTTAAGGACTTCCCAAAGGCTCTACTTTCTGATAGCATCACAATGGGGAGTAGTATTTCAACCCTTGAGTTTTGGAGGGACACAAGCATTCCAGCCACAGAAAAGAATACATTTTTGGAAATATTCTGACATGTTTCTTTTGAGAAAACATTCTTCAGGATACAAAGAACAACTGCAAGATGGACCACATTCTTATACTTGTGTTTAACACAGGAGAAGAAAGGGGAATAGACAAGGAGATTAAGAAAAGGAGGGGAGGGGACAGATGAGGAGAGATTACAGGTTGGTGCCAATTTGCATTCTGGCAAAGAAAGTTTCTTTTTTATAGGAGAAAAAAATACAATAATTCCTAAGAACAGCCTTACCTATCTCAAGATTATTACAATCCTTGAAAAAATTAGAAGCATTAAGAGATATATCCAGCTATATTCAACCTTCAGAGTGTAAGTTATCTCTAATCACTTCTGCTTTCTTCTAGTTTATTTCATTAATACTATCTTTTTTGCCCTAGGAAAGTCATTGAGAATTGAACACAGAAGATGCAAGCATGGGAATCTATCACATTCTTTTTTTTTTTTTTAGAAAAGTAGAATAGTTGTAAGAGATTGTCTCTTAATTTTAAATCTCTAAAGTAAGTGAATGAGTGGGTGGATTTCTCTTACTAAATTAATGTTACAAACCATCTACTAGACAATGTGCTCAAGAGAAATAAGGAGCCCTGATCTCAGCTCTGCCCCTTAGAGGGAGGGAGGGAGGGAGGGAGAGAGAGAGAGAGAGAGAGAGAGAGAGAAACTAAGCAACTAGGGAAGCCATTTAACTCTCTGGTGGGTTGAATAGTGCAGTCTAAGAACTTCAGAATATGACCTTATATGGAAACAGTGTTTCAAAATAACAGTTTTCCAAAAACAGTGATATATTTAGTAAAGGATGCTAAGATTAAGTTATCCTTGATTTAGGGTAGGTAGGCCCTAAATCTAATAACTGGTTTTCTTATTAGAAGAGAAGAGGAGGTCAGCATTGGGGTGCAGGGAGTTGAGCTGCAAATGCTAGTTATTCCACTTCCAAACCAGCACTCTGCTAAACAGTATTTGGGTGCCTCCCATCTACATGGGAGACCTGATTGAAACTCTTGGCTCCTGGCATCAGCCTGGACCAGCCCTGGCTATTGTGGACACTTGAGGAATGAACCAGTGGATGGAAGATTCATCTTTTTGTCTCTCCTGTCTCTCTATTACTCTGCCTTTCAAATAAATAAATGAGTTGAAGAAGAAGGAAGAGGAGGAGGAGGAGGAGGAGAAAAAGAGAGAGGGGGTGGAGGAGGAGAAGAAGAAGAAAAAGAAAAAGAGAGGTAACAGAGATCCTAATGGATAAGAACATTTGAATAAAGGGCAGAAATTATAGTGATTCTGGTAGAAGTCTAGTAACAAATTGATTACTGACAACCATCAGAAGCTAGACAGACACGGGGCAGTTTCTCACTCAGAACATCCTGAAGGAAACACCCCTACCATCACCAAAACTTCTGTTTCAGTTTTCTGAGTTGTGAAAAGATACATTTCTGTTTTATGCCAAGTTTGGGATTTTTGTCATAGCAGCCCTAGTGGAAACTGGCACATCTTCCAAGTGCTTTTGTGGTTTGATGTATGATATGTTGGGATAGAGTTATGGATTTTTCTAATATTTAGTAATGATACTGTTTGGGCAAGGATAACAATTATAGTCACAGATCTGCCTTCAAGGAACACACATAACAGTGGAGAATTGAGCCATGGATTAGAAACTGAAAGACTGTCCATAAGGTGTTGTGAGAATGTTATGGGGAAACAGCCCAAGTTGGGGAGGTGGATAAAGGTAAGGTTATCCTGTAAGAGATAAGGAGAATCTCTAAAGAGAGGGAAACTGAGCAGTGCACAGAGAATGGGCCAGCCTGGTGAGCAAGGATCATGTGGAAAGAGGTCTTTATGCAGTTTGATATTTCACAAGAATTTTATGGTAGGCGTAAAAAAGTGGAGAGAGAAGACTAGAACAGTAGGTAGTATCAGATTGTAAGTGAGACACTGAAGAGACTGAAGTCTTTCTGAAAGAGTGTTGCTATGGACTAATGTCTTTGCCCTCCCACTCCATACTCATATCTAGAAATTCCAGCTCTTGACATGATGGTACATGAGGTGATTAAGTCATGAGGGTTTAGTACCTGTATATGTGGTTAGTGTCCTCACAAAGAGACTCAAAACCTCTCTCTCTGTTTTTCTCTCATTCTACTCCCCTTTCTTCCCTGCAGTCTGCTTTCTATTTTTGATGAGGGCACAATACAAAGACAATCAGATGCCAGCCAAGAAGATAGCCAGCCTCACCAGAGTAGAAAGTGTTGTATCTGCCTGTACCTTAATCTTGGTCTTCAGAATGGTCTTCATAATGGTAAGAACCAGTTGAACCAATTATCTATTATGTAATTATCTATTGTGTAAGCCACCCATCCTATGGCATTTTTGTTATAGCAGCCTAAACTGAAAAAATAAGGGTGTCTTTCACTTTCCTCATATGTCAAAGGTCTGAATTTCACAAAATCATAATTTTGCCTCTGGAATCTGACCATCTAGGATTATTAAAATCCTTGAAATTGGTGTGGCCTTGGTCTGACACCAGGATAACTAAGCATTAGGTCTATTCAGTGTATAAATAATAATCATCATGGGAGTGATATAAAACATAGATATAGTTGTTTATTAAATTAAAAATGCATTGCTGCGAGATTATTTACCAAGATATTAGTTAAGAAAGCTGGTGTTTACATTCTGTACATCAGATTGTTTTTGTATCTTATTGAAAGAAGTTCATAGTCAGCAATGAACGTTCAACTAAAAAGTGCTTAATTTCTGTCTATACACACATCCAGATTTGAAGGGTCTGAAAGATCATTAAGGTAAATGAAGTAAGATCCAACCCCACCTCTAAGACACACACACACACACACAGACACACACACACTTTTGCATTGCCATTATCAATTTAAAATTTTGCTATTATAAAGGTCAGATTCACAAAGTGTCTTGTAGTTCTGATGTAGGCTCTGCCATTTATTAGTATTATTCCTTGGAGGATTTATTATTTAATTTTTTTGAACATGATGCTCCCAGCTTTAAATTGGGAACAACATATACTAACAGTGAAGAGTGTCTGGAGATTTATGAAATTACATATCCATTTACTATAGTAATACTAAGCACATTTTAAGTCTTCAAGAGATGGTATGTTTTTAACCAGCTTCCTCAATTTAGCTTAAAGTATAATTTTTTTTTTTTTTTTTTTTTTTTTTGACAGGCAGAGTGGACAGTGAGAGAGAGAGACAGAGAGAGAAAGGTCTTCCTTTTTGCCGTTGGTTCACCCTCCAATGGCCGCCGCTGCAGCCGGCGCACCGCGCTGATCCTGGCAGGAGCCAGGAGCCAGGTGCTTTTTCCTGGTCTCCCATGGGGTGCAGGGCCCAAGCACCTGGGCCATCCTCCACTGCACTCCCTGGCCATAGCAGAGAGCTGGCCTGGAAGAGGGGCAACCGGGACAGAATCCGGCGCCCCAACCGGGACTAGAACCCGGTGTGCCGGCGCCGCAAGGTGGAGGATTAGCCTATTGAGCCACGGCGCCGGCTTAAAGTATAATTTAATGGATAATTTTAAATTTCTTATATAACATGTATTAACGAAAATACTTTAAGGTACTGAGAACTGTCTTGGACCACTCCATATGCCAGAATAGTTTTATTGATGTTGACTTCTAGAGATACAATTCATATATAATTTTTATATTTAATTCATTTCTACACAGCACCATAATAGGAATACACTGGACTTTTCCCAGTCATGTAGGAATATATAAAGCATCAAAACGACTTATAACTTAACCAATTGCAATTGCATTACATCCCCTAACCTCCTACTCCTGGAGAGAAAATAAAAGTAATCTGTTTATGTAACCCGTTTCCATCTGAAAAGGGATGATCCTTCACAGTTTAGGACAATTAATGAGAATTGCACATCCGCAGTGAGTGATAAAGCAATGACAGCTTTTTGAATGGCAGTCTAGAGTGTAGTGTAGGAGACTGGTCTTGATTCATATAAAACAGGTTCTGCATGCTAACTCTGACACAATCTGTTGGAGGAGTAAGTTAACTTTTTAGTCATCAAATGAATACTATAAAGATACATCAAAAAGTTCATGAAAAAAAAAAAGAAATGAGTCATGTTTTCAAAGATTAATTTCTTCATTTGAAAGACACAGTTACAGAGAAAGGGGGAGATACAGACTTAAAGAGATCTTCAATTGGCTGTTTAACTCCCCAAATGGCCTCAATGACCAGGGCTGGGCCAGCCACGCCAGGAGTCTGGAACTCCAACCAGACGTCTCACATGGGTGGCAGGGGCCCAAGTACTTGGGACTATTCCACTGCTTTCCTTAGTCAATTACCAGGGAGCTGGATCAGGAGTGGAACAGGCAAAATCCAAACCTGGGCTCATAGGGAATGCCAGCATTGCTGGTGGCACCTTAATTTACTGTGCTGCACTTGATAATTTATTTTGCTGCATATCATTTTTGAAATCCATACAGCTGTTCTTATAATATACATATTCTATGAACTGTTTGAAGTGTGCATGGATTAAACATAGTTTTTGCATTAAAATAGACGAATCTTTCAATTTCATTTTCCACAAACTCTTGTGAAGCGCTTTTGTGCATGTGATGACACCTAAATTAATACTCCAGACACAGAGGTAACAGTCTCCTCTGTCTTAAGTAGGTTATCCATATCTACATTCCATGTTCATTCTTCTTGTGAATACAGGCTCATATATGTAAATAATTTGATAGATAAAAAGACAGAAGCTTCGATACCACACTCTCTACCTATTTACACAGTCAAGATGCCTATCACAATTGCTTGTTATTTAAAGTATAGTCCTGGACAGTATGTTCTAATTTTATGCTCTTTATAGAGTTGTGTACTCTGTTAGTGGTGAACAATAAGTACAACAGAGCATAGCATATGCTGCTTAGAAATCTAAAACATCTTATGACTCCTCAAATAACTAGTTAGAGTGTACTATTTAGAGCAACATATATTAAGTTACCTATAATCTAAGGTTCCGAATTTGTCTGGTTCTCCTAGCAAAGCAGCATTTTATTTTTAACTACCCATCCAATATTTACCAGACTTTCATAAATTCCACACAATACCAAACAATAGGTAAATAATTCCCAGCAAGACTGTCTATACTAAATGCATATGTACTCACACATATTAACATGCCCTTGAAAATGGGCATAGCTTCATTAATTATCTTGGAAAAACCTAGAGCACTTTGTATGGCTTATATGTAATGGCTCAGATGAGATGAAAATATGTAGTTTTTTCATTATCCATATATTACAAAGAAATGACATCATCACAGTTGCTCAAAGATTTTTGCCTCCATCTCTCTCATCCTTATCATTAAATCTTGGATGGCCATAGCTAAAATGTATTCTCTCCAGAATTAGGGGACTGGATTCTAAACGTTTACCTGTTAATTCAGTACAGACAACATGTGACCATGATGTGAGGGTGGATGGCATTCTCCCTCAATGATATTATTATTGTTTCTATGGCAGCAAATGCCAATCATTCAGAGAAAATCTCATCTCAGTTGTACTGATGTCCCTAACATCTACATTTATTAGAAAAAGGTAAAAAGGTAAATAATGATTTATAATAATTCTTGGTGCAAGTTCATTTTTGAAAGGCTTACATATTTCTTTGAAAGCCAGAGTTATAGAGAAAGAGGGAAAGACATAGTGAGAGAGATATTTTCCATTTGTTGGTTCACTCTCCCAAGTGGCTACAACAGCCAGTGCTGGGCCAAGCTGAAGCAAGGAGCTTCATCTGGGTCTCCCACATGGATATCAGGGGCCCAAGCACTTAAGTCATCTTCAGCTTCTTTACCGAGCCATTAACCGGGAGCTGGATTGGAACTTGAGCAGCTGAGACCTGAACCAGTACCCATATGGGGTGCTGGCATCACAGGTGATAACTTTACCTGCCACACCACAATGTCACCTCAAGATCATTTTTTCAAGTAAAAGCCAACAGGATACAAATGTGAATAAACATGTCTTTAGTGGGATATTACTGCATGTTATCTGTGTAAAAAATAAGATAAGCTAATTATGATAAAACTCAGTAAATGTGATGTTTGGGAGAAGAAAATGCTCTCTGTATTGATAAATTACTTTTGCTATTTGCTTAAACACTTCTGAATTGTTGAAAATCAAATTGATTACAGATAATGGGAATCTTATTTTGTACTTGTGCAATGAATTCTTCTTGTGCTGGATTATACAGGGCTGGGGGTCGGAGTAGATTACTATGAGTTTTTGTTTTAGCACAATTCAAAATCCAAACTTCTGGAGATTGTTTTTAAAATGGAAAAACATGAAGAGATATGGCATAAAGTGATTAAGTATATAATCTTTTTAGGTAAAGACTTTACTGATTTGATTATTGCTTCTTTGATTCCTTTCCATCAGCAAGCATTGCCGGGTCAGCCATTGTGTACAAAGCTATGTTCAGTGCTATAGGGAACATGGTAAATGGAAAAGAAGGTAAATTTGAGGTAATTCACAATAAGACATAATGTACTGTGGAGGCCCAAATTTTAGTTTTGTCTGACACGTATTCATTAAGCAGTCATGCACCAGAAACTGTTAGGAGTTTAACATACAAAGTTCCCTGAAGGAAGACATGCAGATTTGGGACAAAGGAAACTGTACACTAATACAATTACAGATGATGACATTACAGAAATAATTCCAGGGCCCATGGGGTTACACAGGAGATCTCACCATGGCACATTCATGCCAACTCCATTTGTCCAGGTAGAAAAAGCCTTTTGAAGCAGATGATCCTTGAGCTGTTTCATAAAGAAGAACTCTGTTGAATCCTAGGGAGACTGAGTCAGAAGGTTTTGAATCAAAGAAAGACAACAGGGAAGTAAAAATTTATTCAGCTCAAATACCAAAGTCAGTGCTGTGCTAAAGTCTCTTAAATATCTTAGCTTATGTAAGTGCTGCTCATTCCAGAGAGATCTATATTATCTTGTTCCATTATTATTTTCATTTTTATGCATTAGTCCATAGAAGCTCAAAATTATTAGGTGGGATATCAGGATTGAAACTCAATTCCATTCTGATCACTCTTCTGTTTTCTTAATAATAGCATTTCTTTCTCTTTCTCAGTTCTTTCCTTCTTCTAGACGTGGAAAGAAACTAAAAGCACCAAAGCCTTTCCTTTCTGATAATAAGAATAGGATTAAAATTTGCCATACTAATTCTCCATTTTCTTCCCTAAGAATCAACATGAATATTTGTATAAGGACTCACCATGCCTCAGGAGATAGTTAATAATACTGACAACTGGGGCCAGCGCCCTCGTGCACTGGGTTAATCCTCCACCTGTGGCACCAGCATCCCATATGGGCTCTGGTTCTAGTCCTGGTTGCTCCTCTTCCAGTACAGCTCTCTGCTGTGGCCCACGAGGGCAGTGGAGGATGGCCCAAGTGCTTGGGCCCTGCACCCCATGGGAGACCAGGAGGAGGCACCTGGCTCCTGCTTTCAGATCTACACAGCTCTGCTCCAGCTGTTGCGGCCATTTGGGGAGTGAACCAACAGAAGGAAGACCTTTCTCTCTGTCTCTCTCACTGTCTGTAACTCTGTCAAATAAATAAATAAAATCTTTAAAAAAATAATACTGACAACTAAGAATTCCTTCTCAGGTCAATGTTCTAGCTGTTAGCACTGCTTTCTTAGAAAAAACGCTATAGTGTAGACAGAATATAGTCCAATATCATGCTGTAGTAGCACGTGGTCAGAGGGACAAATAAGGAAATATCCTCAGAGAATGTAATAATTGCTACAGTGCATTTATAAAAGATTTATTTATTTATTTGAAAGGCAGAGTTAGGGAACAACAGAAAAAGAGGGGGAGGGAGGGAGGGAGGGAGAGAGAGAGAGAGAGAGAGAGTTTTTCCATCAGCTGGATCACTCTCCAAATAGCTGCAATGGCTGGGACTGGATCAGGCCAAAGGCAGGCTGAAGCCCAGAGCTGGATCTTCTTCTGGATCTCCCACATGAGCACAAGGGCCTAATCCCTTGGACAACCTCCTACTACTTTCCCAGGCACATTAGCAGGGAGTTAGATCAGAAGTGCTGCAGTAGGTACATGAACTAGCATTCTAATGGGATGCCCAAATCACAGACAGCAGCTTAACTCACTGAGCCACAATACCAGCCTCTACAGTGGAGGTTATTTACAAAACATTGAGAAAATAACCAATTTCATGAGAATACTAGAGTAGGTGTACTAGAAAGAATATGTTTGAGGGCCGGCATCGTGGCTCACTTGATTAATCCTCCACCTACAGTGCCGGCATCCCATATGGGCGCCGGGTTCTAGTCCCAGTTGCTCCTCTTCCAGTCCAGTTCTCTACTGTGGCCCACAAGGGCAGTGGAGGATGGCCCAAGTGCTTGGGTGCCTGCACCCGAGTGGGAGACCAAGAGGAAGCACCTGGCTCCTGGCTTCAGATCAGCATAACTCCAGCCGTAGTGGCCATTTGGGGGGTGAACCAACGGAAGGAAGACCTTTCTCTCTGTCTCTCTCTCACTGTCTTTAACTCTACCTGTCAAATAAAAAAAAGAATGTTTAAGACAGTGTTTGATGGATAGTAGGTGTTCTTTCAATATCAGGAGGGACTAGATCACATTGTAGATTTAATGAAGCTCATAAAAGAAGGAACTGCAATGAATAAGCAGGAATTTCTGGTGAATACAGAACAGTCTAGAGCTGGTGTTTAGCATGTGCATGGTTGATGACTCCACGAGACAAAAGACACAGAAACTGCTATGTTGGGGATTTGGCATTTATCTCATAAGCTATGCAGTTGGCCAGCATTTTAAACAAGTGTCATGATTAGATGTGTGTTGGGATTAACTGGATCATTAGTTTGAAAAAATACCCAAATGGAACAATAATAAGTGCTTTGAGGCATAAAAACAGAGAGGGAAATAAAGATACAACATTATTTAATGGGGCCAGCATTATGTTGTAGCAGATAAAACTTCCACCTGTGACACCAGCAGCTCCACTTCTGATCCAGCTCCCTGCTAATTGCCTGGGAAAGCAGTGGAAGATGACCCAAGTACTGGGGCCCCTGCAACCATGTGGGAGACCCAGATGAGGCTCCTGGCTTCTGAATTTGGCCTGACCCAGCCCTGGCCATTGCAGTCATCTGGGGAGTGAACCAGTGGATGGAAGATCACTCTCTCTGTGTGTTTCTCCTTCTCCCTTTCTCTCTCTATAACTCTGACTTTTAAATAAATAAGTAAATCACTCAGAAACTGATATGTCCTGACCATGAGGGGCTAACACTCTCACTTTTGAGTTAAGACATTTATTCGTACTAATGTCTATAGTTTGGGTTAGCATCTGGTAATCTACCCAGTATTTCAGAATTTGAGCAGAGGGAGATTCCTTTAATGGTTCTTTGGAAAGACATTCTTATGGCCTCATCTCTGTTCAGGCCCAGTGGATCAGTATCAGTTACAATGCACTGGTTGATCAGCCACCAATAGAACAGAATCAGGGGCTGGCACCGTGGCTCACTTGGTTAGTCCTTCACCTGCATCCCATATGGGTGCCGGGTTCTAGTCCTGGCTGCTCGTCTTCCAATCCAGCTCTCTGCTGTGGCCTGGGAGGGCAGTAGAGGATGGCCCATGTTCTTGGGCCCCTGCACCTGCTTGGGAGACCAGGAGGAAGCACTTGGCTCCTGGCTTCAGATTGGCATAGCTCTGGCCATAGCGGCCATTTAGGGGGTGAACCAATGGAAGAAAGATCTTTCTCTCTGTCTCTCTCACTGTCTAACTGTCAAATAAATTTAAAAAATTAAATTTTTTAAAAAAGAACAGAATCAATTAAAAGTCGTTCTAAAGGAAGAGTGCCTCTCTCTTCACTCTCCATTCTTCCCTCTCCTCACTTTCCCTCCACTCTCCCCAGCCAACGACACACAAACTATAAACCTGCAAATCACTTGCATATATCTATGCTTCATCATGGTTTGAAAAGTGCACGATTCATACCTTGGTTCTACCACTTATACATTTACAGACTCAGTGCACATTTAACTGTTACACATTTACAGACTCAGTAACGTGTCTAAGCTTCATTTTTCCTCATTCGTAAAATAGGGTAATCCTACTTCTCTGTCAAGTTGTTATGAGGCTTTAAATAAAAAAAATTATTATTAAATTATATTTATTTGGGAGAGAGGGAGAGAAAGAGAGAGAGAGAGAGAGAGAGAGACAGTAAACACTCCCCATTTCCTTGTTTACTACCCAAATATCCAAAACTGCTGGGCTTGGGACAGGTTGAAGCCAGAACTTAGAAACTCAGGTCAGGTCCCTCATATGTGTGGTAGCAAGGCAATTATCTGATCCATCATTGCAGCCTGTCAGGGTTTCATTGGCAGGAAGCTGGAATCAGGAGCAGGTGGTAGACATCTAACCCAGCCCCCCAAATATGGGTGCAAGCATCTTAACTGCTACACTAAATCCCCACTCCCATTCAATAATTTATTCACTAACTTCTAGCACAATCTAACAAATAGTAGGTGTTCATTTTTTTCTTTCACTTTCTTGAGTGAAAATCTTTGTCACTTGTATATTTTTGTTCACAAATAGCAAGGAAATAAATTTCTTCTCTTTTTGCCAGGAAAGGGCAAAAAAAAAAAAAAAGGCATACATGTTTGAGTATGCATCACATGTACAGCCCTGATGCTTCCTCTGTCCTCTGTGGTACCAGCAGCATGGTTAATCTTGGAGAAAATGGAACAAGCTCCTTCAATTTCCACCAATTGAGAGTAAGATACGCATGAATCAATAATCACAGGAAATTAGGTACCAGAATCGAATAAAAACTCAGAGAAGACTTTCTTACAAAATCTCTACTGGACAGGTTGTGGTGTGATGTGTTGAGATGCCACTTGGGACACATGCATGCCATATAGTAGTGCTTGGGATCAAGTTTGGCCTCCAATTCCTATTCGTTTTCTCACTGATGTGCACCCTGGATTGCAGAAGATGGTTGTTCAAGTACTTGATGCTCTGCCACCCATGTCAGAGACACTGAAGGAGTTCTGACTCCTGACTTCAGCCTAACTCAGTGCTAGTTGCTGAGGGCATTTAGGGAGCGAACCTACAGAGGGAAGATCCCCCTCACCCATGGGAGTGCCTTCGATCCGCCTTTCAAATAAACGAAAAGAAAGAAATAAAGTTAAAAAAAATCTCCACTCCATATACAAGCCCATTGCTTCATCCAGAAAATCCTTGCTGGAGGATATTCAGGCAGTGAATGAATTTAGACTAAATACCTGATACAGTTCAGTACTACTCAGAAATCCAGTTTGTGGGGAGAAGTATTTTCAGCCCAAAGAGGATGAGTAAATTTCATCAACCCCAAATAAAAGCTGTTTTGAAAAACAGGAAAGTACTGTGATCTGAGAGATAGTTATTATTTTTGCAACTTAATTTTATTTCTTATTTTGCCTGTCTTTTCCCAGGATTGACTAACTCCTTTCTTCCCTACTTAGCTTTGATGTATGTGTAGGGGCTGTGGATGTTATAAAAATAATGTTTTCAATAATATATGCTCTCTCAGATAAACAGAACTCTCGCAGTAAAATATATATGAGAACATTCTTCCCAGCTGCCATCTGTGATTCATTTATTACCCAGTTGGCCAGAGCTCTTGGGGAAGAGAATGGTTGTTTCTTTCAACATCCACTCCCACAATTCTCTAACTTTCACCCTTTTTTCTAGTTGTAATGCCAATCACAGCCTGTAAAGTATTTTCTTTGTCTCCCTCGTACCATCCCAAGTTTCTTCCCACTCCAACTACTACCATGACTCAGTAGTTATTTTCTGGTATTAAAAGCAGAACAATTTTACTTGGAAATTTTTGAAATATAATCCTTCGAAGGGACTGAATGTCAATGCTTATTTATAGCTACTATCAAGTCTTCTCAAGCTGCTTTCCTTTGATGTGACAGACATAATTCCAAAGGATTTTAGGAACATTCAGATTTTCAACTGACCTTTTATGTTGATACAGTACAATCAAGAATTTCACAGGGAGCCTTCCATTCTGCCATAAATAATATAACATGCAGTCAACAGAGGACAGAGAAGGGGAAGAAAAGGCAATGGAAGGAGTCTGCAGTAATTTCTAAAGTCGCAATGTATTTCCTGATGCTGTCGAAGGCTAAACCATGGAAATTTTAAGAATTAGGGATCAGTCAATTTGTTTTAATTTAATTGGAATTGAAATTGATAGAGGTGGAAAAGACAACATAGCTAAGGACTTAATAATGAATATGTGTATACTTTGGCTATAGAAAGGGAACAGTTAACAATTATAATAATAAAAGACGTTTATCTGAGATTAAGATTAAATGCAAATAATTCTTCTTGGATGGATGTCTTGAATGTCACTATCACTTTTGATTAATAGTGTTACTATTACAAAAAAAAAAAAAAAAGATACCACAGCCTCAAGTAGAATACTGCCCGATAACCTGAATGAAAAATGTCAGAATTAGGAAGCTTCTTCCCTATAATACTAAGCATGTTGCCTTTGATTGTGTTGTTTTTTTTTTCTTTTTAAGATTTATTTATTTATTTGAAAGTCAGAGTTACAGAGAGGGAGTGAGACACACACAGAGAGAGAAATCTTCCACTTGCTGGTTCACTCCCCAAATGGCCACAACAGCCAAGGCTGGACCAGGCAGAAGCCAAGAGGCAAGAGCTTCTTCCAGGTTTCCCATATGAGAAGTAGAGGCCCAAGTATTTGTGCCATATTCTGCTGCTTTTCCAAAGCCATTAGTAGGGAGCTGGGTCAGAAAAGGAGCAGCTGGATGCAAACTGGCACTCTAAGGGAGTGCTGGTATTACCGGTAGCAGTTTTACATATTACTCTACTAATGCTGGCTCCAATTGTGTTGCTTTCTAAACCAATGTTTTGCAATACTTTTAGAAGTCTCTAGAGGCTGGCTCTGTGGTGCACCAGGTAAATCCAAGGCTGCAGTGCCAGCATCCTATACTGCCACAGGCTGGAATCCTGGTGGCTGCACTTTTGATCCTGCTTCCAACTAATGGGCCTGGGAAGCAATGGAAGATGGCCCAAATGCTTAGGCTCCTGCACTCACATGAAAGACCCAGAGAAAGCTCCTGGCTCCTGGCTTGTGGCCATTTGGGGAGTGAAACAGCAGATGGAAGATCTCTCTCTTTGTCTCTGCCCCTGCCTTTCCCTTTTAGTAACTCTACCTTTCAAATAAATAAATATTTTTTTTGAAAAAAGAGCTTAATAATGTACTTATGAGCTCTTTAATTAAAAAATACTGAGACTCTAAGAAAATATAATAAATTATATGATAAAGTTGGAAGGGCATGTTAAGTACTTAACTTCATTTTACAAGTAAGAAGAGCAAGATCCAAGATGAGCTAATTTTAATAAGGCAATGCAGGTAGTTGGTAGTAAAACCAAAAATAGAGTGGCCAGCAATGTGGCATAGTAGGTAAAGCCACTGCCTGCAGTGCCAGTATCCCATTTGGGTGCTGGTTTGAGTCCTGGCCACTCTACTTCCATTCCAGCTCTCTGCTACGGTCTGGGAGAGCAGTAGAAGATGGCCAAAATTCTTGGGCCCCTGTTCCCTCAGAGGAGACCAGGAAGAAGCTCCTGACTCCAGGCTTTGGATCAACGCAGCTCTGGGCATTGCAGTCAACTGGGGAGTGAACCAGTGGATAGAAGACCTCTCTCTCTCTCTCTCTCTCTCTCTCTCTTTGCCTCTCTTCTCTCTGTGTAACTCTGACTTTCAAATAAAATAAATAAATCTTTAAAAACATAGAAACAGGCTGGCGCCGTGGCTCAATAGGCTAATCCTCTGCCTGCGGCGCCGGCACACCGGGTTCCAGTCCCGGTCGGGGTGCCAGATTCTGTCCCGGTTGCCCCTCTTCCAGGCCAGCTCTCTGCTATTGCCCGGGAGTACAGTGGAGGATGGCCCAAGTGCTTGGGCCCTGCACCCTCATGGGAGATCAGGAGAAGCACCTGGCTCCTGAGTTCGGATCAGCGCGGTGCACCGGCCGCAGCACGCCAGCTGCGGCGGCCATTGGAGGGTGAACCAATGGCAAAGGAAGACCTTTCTCTCTGTCTCTCTCACTTTCCACTCTGCCTGTAAAAAATAATATATATATATATATAGAAACAGATCTAATTTTCCTACTGATAAAAGATAATGGAGGCTTCAGGGCTGGTGCTGTGGTGCAGCAGGTTAACACCCTGGCCTGAAGCGCTGGCATCCCATGTGGGCGCCGGTTCATGTGCCGGCTGCTCCACTTCTGATCCAGCTCTCTGCTATCGCCTGAGAAAGCAGTGGAAGATGGCCGAAGTCCTTGGGTCCTTACACCAGCGTGGGAGACTCAGAGGAAACTCCTGGCTCCTGGCTTCGGATGGGTGTAGCTCCAGCCGTTGTGGCCAATTGAGGTGTGAACCATCGGATGGAAGAACTCTCTCTCTCTCTCTCTCTCTGCATCTCCTTCCCTCTCTGTGTAACTCTGACTTGCAAGTAAAATAAATAAATCTTTTTAAAAAAGATAATAGAGGCTTAAAATGTTCCTATGTCTACAACTCCAACTAGTGCTTGTTGTATATATATCTGCTCATCCTCCATCCCCACAATAAATTGAAGTTGAAGTCAGTCACTGAAAAATAAAAGTAATGGAACTAAATTAACATTCAAGTATTCCCACTACTTTTTTTAAGATTTTATTTATTTATTTGAGAGGTAGAGTTACAGACAGTGAGAGGGAGAGACAGAGAGAAAGGTCTTTCTTCTGTCGGTTCACTCCCCAAATGGCTGCAACAGCTGGAGCTGCGCCAATCCAAAGCCAGGAACCAGGTACCTCTTCCCAGTCTCCCATGTGGGTGCAGGGGCCCAAGGCCTTGGGCCATCTTATATTGCTTTCTCAGGCCATAGCAGAGAGCTGGATTGGAAGAGGAGCAGCCAGGACTAGAACTGGCACCCATATGAGATGGTGGTGCCACAGGTGGAGGATTAACCTAGCGCCTTGGCGCCAACCCCCTCCCACTACTTTCTGATGCCCAGTTTTTTAAATCTCATTCCCGGGTGAAAGACTAAGAGAAAAAATATGTCATTATAGTTAATGTAAAAGAGTTGTTTGAAATCTGCATTCATAGCAAAGCAAAGCAAATATTTCTTACTGACTTACATATTAGAACCCAGATTCCAAAATTGAGTCTTATACTGTTCTCATTCATTAGAATATTCACTTTTTAAAGATTTGAGAAACAGAATATACATTAGATACCCTAGAAAATAAAACTGTTTTACTGCTAACGTATTCATGATGGTATCCACTGAAGTGTCAATAAAACCATATGGAGAATATTGAATATAGTCTCCAGATAAAGAAACAAAAGATTCTGACGAGCAGTTAAATAAGACATTAAAGAAGCTACAAATGCAGAGGAAAAACATATGTTAATTAAAAAAAAAGTAAAGCAAATTTCCAAAGTTGAAAAAGCAGAATGGATACATTAGGTGGGGCAGAGTAGGTTATTACAGGTATTTGTTAAGCACTGGTGCTAGGAGGGGAATGACACTCAGACTGATTCAGTAGGTAATATAAGAAAAATGTGATGTGACTATGAAATGAGACTCTTCAGTAGGTGATCAATATTTACCTATCATGCTCACGACAATTACAGAGTAAAATGTTTCTTAAAAATTGAAGTGACAGAAACCCACAAGGTGTTTTCACTTGTTTTGCTTTAAGTCTATTATTATCTGGCCCAGTCATTTTTTCTTAACATAAAAGAAGAAATTATGTTAATATCACTTTATAATCATATAAAAGAACCTAATCTTTAATCAATTCCCCTTTGTGATTCAGTGATTCTTTTCCAGAGAGAATCTCTTGCTCAGCATCACAAATTCAGAATTGAAAGGAACAGTACTACTACTACTAATACTGATATTTATAAAGTAAAATTATTTATGTTTGCAGAATACTTATAGGTCACAAAGCAATTGAATTTGTATTATGTTTTGGTGTACATGAAAACACTACAGAGCATGTGACATTAATATCTCTTCAGACAAATGATTTTCTGAATGATAAAACTCAATGGAGTGATTTTTTTAAATAATAACTGCCACCATATTTTATTGCCTACCCCAAAGCATCTTCAGAAAGTTCCTGCAAAGTGCATATTACCTTCTCGTTCCATTTTTACACAAACTTTTTGAAATCTTCTCATATGTGTCATATCTTACCTAGATACTTTATAGATACTTCTATTTTTTAAAACCACTCTTGATGGTAGAGATTATTAGTGTGACTTATTGAAAGTAAAACTAAAAGTCATAGGCCAGTCGTGCCACAAGGTAAAATTCTGCCTTAAACTTCAGTGTTTCCATTTTTACATTGAGAAATTGTCATCTGGCTCCCACTTATGCATTCTAGGATTAGGAAACTTTTTGTATACTCAATGTGATTAATTAAGCAAATATTCTGAACAACAGTTTCTTTACTGCTAATTAAAATTTCATATCTTTGTAAGATTTAATTATTATTCCCAAAGATACTCTCTTCTACAGACAGCCTTTAATTCTGTGAGAAGAGTTAAGAATTCCAGTATTAAATACAGTGAATGAAAAGGTAATTATTCTTTCACCACAGGCTTGCATCATGGACCTGGACTAGACCAAAGCTCATTATGACCCTAACCCACTGGCTCTTTAGTCATAGGCAAGTGATATCAATGTAACTGATCTAAAAACTCAGGAGAGTTCTAAGCTCCAAGTAGCCCTCTTACCTGATCTATTTGTATGCATATTCTCAAAAGTCAATGGGTCCCACAAGTTTTCAATGATTTTAATAGGAATGGTCAGACATCCTGATACTTGAGTACTCAGTAGAAATGCCTTAAGAGTAAATGTAAATACCTATAGCATGGAATGGAAGGTATCTCAGGAATGAGAAACCCAGTGCCTTCTATTCACTGTCTAATTGAAAAAAAAAAGCTAGCTAGTACATTTAATATACTTATGCAAAACATATAATTTTTCTTATTTCATATGCGCATATTTACAATGAATTATTGCAATTTTCACAAATTCAATAGGTTTTGTGCAAGTGTTTAAACCTATACCTAACTTGTTCTTTCTTATATACCTCATTATCTAGCAAAACAAAGCAAATCATTTAGCTGATTATCTCTATAACACAGATTTTGAATGAAGTAAGGCTTTCATATTGTGGTTTGTTTTTAGTTTTTTTTTTTTTATCTACATACTAGTGAGCTGGAATGAATTATTGGCTGAATAATGTCTGCATATCTCCAGAGAACTCTGAATGTTTGACTGATAAAATCAACATAGAATGGATGAGTTTGGAAATATGAATGATCTTCTGAAGGAGAATGAATAGTTCCCAAGCCAGACTTAACTCCTTAGTATTAACTGAGTTAAATATGAAAAAAAATGATGCCAAGAGACAACAAGATGTCAGCAATGGCTGCTCAGAAAAATGCTCACAGGAAAACCAGTGTTAGCAACACATATCTAGAAAGTGTCCATGGAAAGACAAATTGAATCTGGGTGACATGTTGTCTCAGAGAAACTTTATGCTCCTCATCATTCTAACTACCTTGTGTCATACATGCTCCTTCTTAGGAAAAGCTTTGCTTCTAGGAGTGATCAAGTTTGAGAACACTATTCTGACCTGACATTTTTAAGAGACAGAGAATATTTATATTTAGTATAAATCTTTATCAGAGTAAATGCTTCTTCTATCCTTGCTTGAAATAATTTTCTTTGCATAGATCTAGCAGGACAATACTTGTCCAGAGACTTCTGATACTACATAGATGGCCACCAAAGCCCAGCTATTCTTAGGCTTTGGCAAAAACTAACTCCTTCTTTACATACGGAATGCCCCAAACTGGCTTTCCTTCAAAACTGAAGTAATGGGATCTGTGATTTGACAAAGGCTTAATTAAAAGACCAGAGGAGACTAACCAGGCCATTATGCCTTAAATTATCTCTAGCCTATTATATTAACTAGGGTATATTATATTATGGTGATGAGTAGACCTACGGATGTTGTTAGCTCGACACAGTAGTGGTGAATTTATTGCTCATAGTGCAACACAGACTGCAGTTTGGTAGGAATAAGTGGGTCGGTGTGCATTTGTGTGTATATGTGTGTGTTCATTAAGGAACTAAGTTTATGACAGTTCTATCTTCAATCCTTAGCTCTTATGATTGCCCCTAGATAATTTCCTTCCTTAAATTTAAAGAAGCAAAAAGTCATAGAGCAACACAGAAAAGAGTTTATGGTCATACAAGCAAGTGGGACATATATCACTTTTGTTCATATTCTACCAGCTACAAATTGATCACATAACCAGCCTATTTGCAAGGAACATTGAGAAATATAATCTTGATGTGTTCCCAGGAAGAAGAGAAATAATTTTGCCAACATCATTCTTCACCAACCTGGGCAACCTGGGCAAAAGGAATTCTATATGGAGGGGCAGCTAAAACAACAGAAGGAATATAGTAGGAATTGAATACACCATTTTATCAGTTGCCCCAATTGTTCATGTGTGTGGGTGTGTGTGTGTTAACATTATATATCATTTCCCTTGTATTTCTCCCTGGTCTTTTCTACTTGGTAAATCTTATTGGAAGAGACAGATTTTGTTGTGGGATGATCTGAAATTCAGGCTACATGACCGCATCCAGCTTTAATTTCTTCATCAGAAAAATGAGAGTAAAAATATCTAGGCTGCTGAAAGTCAGTGTGAAATATCTCATCTTATGGAAATTCTATGTCTTGGGCATATCTGTTCATATTACAACAATATTCGCTACACAAATAAGGAATAGCATATCTTTGAGTTTGACTGAAATGAGTCATTTGGTGTTCCCAGCATCTTTTGTTTTATTCTTTTTTCTTTCATTAACTTCATTGAGGAACACTTTACATAAAACACTTCTACAATTTTAAGTATGTAATCTGGTAAATTTTGGCAAGGTAATTCTGTAGCATAATGGTAGTCATAGAATATTTATATCTATCTGCAGTACCCTAACGTTTCTCTCAGGCACCTCTACAATCAACACCTTACTCCATCCCTGATCTCTGACAATCATTGCTATGATATCCACCAATACAGCTTTTTTTCTCTAGAATTTCATATAAATGGAGTCATGTACTTGTCGCTTTCATTTAGCATAATGGGTTTTTTGGTGTTTTTTTGTTTTTGGTTTTTTTTGTTTGTTTGTTTGTTTTTTTTTGTTTTTTTTTTTTTTTTTTTTTTTTTTTGACAGGCAGAGTGGACAGTGAGAGAGAGAGACAGAGAGAAAGGTCTTCCTTTGCCGTTGGTTCACCCTCCAATGGCCCCCACAGGCGGCATGCTGCGGCTGGCGTACTGCACTGATCTGATGGCAGGAGCCAGGTACTTCTCCTGGTCTCTCATGGGGTGCAGGGCCCAAGTACTTGGGCCATCCTGCACTCTCTGGCCACAGCAGAGAGCTGGCCTGGAAGAGGGGCAACCGGGACAGAATCCAGTGCCCCGACCAGGACTAGAACACGGTGTGCCGGCGCCACAAGGCGGAGGATTAGTCTAGTGAGCCGTGGCGCCGGCCAGAATAATGGTTTTGAGATTTACTTGTGCTTTGTATGTGAGCATCTCAGTAGTTAATTCCTTTTCATTACTGACTAGTATCCCAGTTTATAGGTAAACAAAATAGATTTATAAATTCCATACTCTGGTTGATGAATGTTTGCATTATATTGCTTTTGGCTAATATGAACAAATATGTCAATACAATCTTAGCACACTTCTTTGTGTGGACATAGGCTTTTGTTTCTCAGTTAGTTAGGAATTAGATTTCATTGCTTGCTTTGTTTTGATGCTCACTAATTTCTATGTGCTTGCTAATATGACTTATAACTGTTTATTGGGGAGGAAAACACTTTGCATAGGAGGAAGATAATTTTGATTAATGAAAGGGAATAGACCCATATTTAATACCCTGATTGCTTTGTATAGTTATCTCCCAAATTAGCCAATGTAAATTTGACAAATATCAATACTTGTTTCCTCCATGCTTTAAGCACTCCATGCTTTAAGCACTGAGGTAGAGTTTCAACAATAACAACAGCAAGTAAGTAACAACTTTGCCACTGGAAAAATCTTGTGAAATTTTTGAAATATAGAAACTGAGTTACAGAAATGATTAGACCTGTCCAAAGTCATCTGTTAAGAAGGGATGGAGATTGGAATCCAATTCCCCATCTACCTGACTTCCAGTTCTCTAACCTTCCCAATGAAGCTGTAGAAAGTATCAGAAACTTTTTAACCCTGGAGATCTATTTATGGTTATGTCTGTGGAAACCATCTGGGTACTTGATGGCTCCCATTACCAGATCTCCATGTAGCTATGACAGATCATACAGAGGGAATATTTCTCAGAATTACTTTCTGTGGTACATAAAGTCCATTCAAATTTTAAGTGTCATTTCCATTTTATTCCATCTTAATACAGCATTATAGAAATACATAGGTAAACTTAATATTCTAAATAAGAGTCTTATAGAAAACCTGAATATTTGAGACAATTTCCCCAATTAAATCACTACCTTCAACAAAACAAGATAATCAATTATGAATGAAAGCCTCCTTAGCAACAAAAGCAAAATGTTATAAATCCTCTTAACATTTTCTCCTTCTTTCCAGGTGTACCATGTTAAGCAGACTCTAGAATGTGTAATCTCAAAATCATGGTTTAGACAATGATAAAAAGAGGATAATGGGAGTGCTACATATTTTTAAAACTTCCTTAATGTTACAATACCATTAAAATATCTTAGCTATTTGATCTATGCCATGAATATTAGCCAAGGATGATGTTTTGATCAAAAGTTCCCAAATAAGGACCTGGTCTAGAGTAGTAGGTCATTTGTCACTTCCTATTTCAATAGTTTTGATAATACTGTATGCAAATTGTATAATTATCAATAAAGATATAGTTTCAGCAATGGCTAAAGGAAAGGTAGTACAAGCTCAGAGGTAGTACTCAAAAGTAGTACAAGCTATCTTCAAAAAGTTCATGGAAATAAATATTTTGTAAAAACTATAAATGGATTTCATTTTTGAACTAAAATAAACTTATCTTTAATTCCATTTTCCACAACTTTTTGAAGTGCCCTTTTGTAATTCAGTAAAATAAAGTCGACTGTCTTAAATTCCCTTAAATTATTCAAATCATGACATGTAACAAGAAGAGACAGTGGTCTAAAGAAGCAAGGTGTAGGGTCATTTGAGTGACAGCAGAGTGTGTGTGTGGGAAGTCTCATACTCACTTCAGTAATGAACCACCATTTTCCAGTTCTTTCTCTCTCTTCTTTCCTTTCTGGTAAAGTTTATCAGAAATAGCCATAGTGTTTGGAAAAAAAGATAATTTGGGACTGAAGACCAGCTTTAATTACAGCCCCATGATTTTATTAAATGTTATGTTCCTCCTTGACCTAACAATACACATTTACAATAATACTTTTAGGATTAAGTGACTGCTTAATTGAGCCAGTCACTAAGGTAGAAAATATAGGAGAGCTTCTATGATGAGCTCACATATCTGTGAGACATTCATAAAATATTTAAAGACAATAGGGCAGCCAGAGCTGTGGTGCAGTGGGTTAATGCCATGGCTTAAAACGCCGGCATCCCAAATGGGTGCCGATTCTAGTCCAGCTGCTCCTCTTCTGATGCAGCTCTCTGCTATGGCCTGAGAAAGCAGTGGAAGATGGCCCACGTCCTTGGGTCCCTGCATCTGCTTGGGAGACCCGGTGGAAGCTCCTGGCTCCTGGCTTTGGATGGGCGCAGCTCTGGCCATTGCGGACAGTTGGGGAGTGAACCAGCAGATGGAAGACCTCTCTCTCTCTCTCCCTCTCTCTCTCTCCCTCTCTCTCTCTCTGCTTCTCATTCTCTCTGTGCAACTCTGACTTTCAAATAAATAAATAAATCTTTAAAAAAAGAAAGACAATAGGAAGGGGGCACAGAGTTGAACAGCCAGATCAGTGGTGTAGATAATTGGAGATATCAGGTGGAATGATTGTTGAAGTCAAGACTCGGTATAAGTGTGCCCAAGCAGAGGGTATAGTTCAGCAGGACTGTGGGTACACAGGGCAGGGACCTTGACCATATCAGCATGTCAGGAGTAGGTTCAGTGTCTCAAAAGTAATGTAGAGGAGCAGGCATTGTGGCCCAACAGGTTAAGCTACCAACTGGGACACCGCATCCCATATTGGAGTACCAGATGGTATCCCATATGCTAATGCATTCTGGGATATAGAAGAAGAATATTCAAGTGTTTGGGCTCTTGAAATCCATGTGAGAGGTGCAGACAGAGTCCTTGGCTCCTGGCTTCAGCCTGGCCCAGTACTGCATGTTGAAACCATTTAGGAGTGAACCAACAAATGGTCTCTCTCTTTTTCTCTTTCTCCCTCTCTGCTTTTCAAATAGATGGGGAAAATTTTAAATTTTAAAAAGGGATGCAGAAGAAGCTTCCAGAGAGAAAAAGCATAAGTGTATGCTTCTGCATTTTTGTGGACTTGCAGTTGCAGCACTGTGCTAATTTTTTTTTTTTTTTGGTTTTCGTTCAGTTGATTGAACAAAATAGCATCCTGTAAAAGAGCATTGGGGAACACCATAGGAAACCTGTAATTGCCTAAACATTCAACTTTTCTAAGTTGTTGATGGCAGCTGGTAGAGCAGTCTTTTCTTCCACTCTCCAAGTTAGAGGGAAATGCTGCCAACAATCTCTCGCCAGCAGAGGGACCGACCTGGATGCTTTCCCTGTAGCAGAGACTGTTTTGAGGGTGAAAGTGAGAAAGAGAACACCCAGACTGACAGTGAAATCTGCATCCTTGGCTTGATGTAGTTTTTCTCTTGGCTCCATTAATAAATATACTACTTATTGAGCATCTATCACATATAATGAGTTGGACTGGACAACCGGGACAGAGATACGAATGAGAAGCAATCTCTGGCAATGGAAATTTTGCAATCTGCTACAAATAGAACCATAGCAACTTAAGGAGAATAGCCAAAAAGAAAGCAACACTATGCATGGACCCCAAATTATTTTATTTTATATTATGTTAGAGAGGAAATTTTCATGAGTATCTTCTCTAGGTATCAGGCAACATGAGGTTTTATCTGTGTCATGCAAAAGGTATCATTACCACCATTTTATAGAAGAGTAACTTAAGTCTAAGAGAATTCAGTTTGCCTAGAATAACAAAGTCAAAAAATGGTGAAGACAAAATGTTAATTGGTTCTATTTGACTGCAAAGTTTAATTCTTCCCATGACACCATGTGATCACCTGGTAATTATAAACAGAAAATTCATCATGCATTTTAAATGAGAATACATTGTTGGTTTCTTGAACTCAAGAAAGCCAAAGAGAAGACAGGGGAGAGAAGAAAAGAAGGCAAAGAGTCAAGGGAAAGAAAAAAAAGTAAAAGGATGGAGATAAAGAGAATAAGAACAAAGAGTGAGGGAAGAAAGGGCAAAAAACTAAGAGGTCCAGGTGTTAATGTTTTTCTCTACTGAAGAAAATTATCCCTCCCAGTTAATAATATTTTCAAGAGTTTTCTCCCAAGCTTCAGAAAGTGAAAAAAGGTTGTTGCTTAGTAGAACTTTTTCAAAAAATAATTAAAAGCTTTAGTTAATAATGGTAAAAAAAATCCCAGAAATAAAGTAAAGCAGGAGAAATAAAGGTCAAAGGAAAAAGAGAATAAAACGTAAAGCCTTTGTAATTATTAACTTATGGACTTTGAATCAAGAGCAAAATAATATTTATAGGTCAGTAGCTGTGAAAGGAAGGGAGCTGTTTCCCACTCATGGACTCACTGCCTTGCGCAGTAGCTGGTAAGCAATTAGTTCTCAACTAGATGCAGTGTACTGTGGGGGGCAGCTTGTGATGGCTCAGGTGCTGGTGTCCCGGTCACCATACAGAAGACTAAAATAGGGTTCAGGGCTCCTGAATTTAACCTGGCCTGGCTCTCACTGTTGTAAGCATTAGAGAGTGAATCAGTAGCTGGAAGAGATATCTTTTGCTCTCTCTGCCTTCAAGTAATGAAAAAAATAGAAAAAAAATTATAAAGCTGTGCAAGAATGCTCAGCAGTATTATCGTAGCTATTTATATAGATTTTTGCTCTTGTTCAATTATTCTTCCAAATAAAAATCACTCAGTGTGTTAGGAAAGTATTCAATATTGTACCACCTGTGACCACGAAAACAGCTGTTCATTGTTTGATTTGATGGCAAAGCAGAAAGAAATTGAGTTGGAGTTGGAGATACTTAATATAGTAACAAAGAGAAAAAATGCAAACAACACAAACTTTGGTGATAATAGTGTGGTTGTAAAAGACTGATGTGGACAGGCAGGGAGCGAGTGAACAAAGATGAGCTAAGAGATTGCCAGCAGCCACTGCTTGCAGCTCTTCGCTGCCCAAACTTCACCCCTTTTTATGCTGATCCAAAATGGCTAAGCCTGGGCACAGCCCTTCCTCACGATACACCTGAGGTTCACTTCCCCTCATGCACTAAACACCATGATAATCACATGTGTGCTGCAGCCCCACATGGGGATTCCATGACACCTCTGAGATTCCAAAAATTACAGGGACATGAAAGGGAGCAATACTCATGCCCTGTTCAACTCTGCTATATTTGAAGATTCAATTTGGGCATCACTTCCTAACCTATAAAAGGATGACCACAGATTTGGTGGGGGCAACTGCCCTTTGTTCCCTCATAAAGATGATACCATTTATTGCCCACACTCATGTCTGTATGTATACCATCCCTTTAAATAATTCTGCTTTACTGTACAGCTTTCTGTCTCTTCTTACAACACAAGGACTTTATTAGAGCAGAAATCTTCAGCCCAGCTCTCACCTCCAGGACTATTGAAATAGAATCTGCATTTAATGAAATCCTCAGGTGATCCCTAAACATACTGAATTGGAGAACCTCTTCTCTCTTTGTTTTCTATTATATATTTTATTCTTGTTGAAACCTTTGGCATATGCACTGAAGCAAGCAGAAGCTAAATTTTTCCTGGGTACTCTTTGGGAAATGGCAAATAATACAGAAGGAAGAAAGCATTTAGAGATAAACTGACTATGTCAACCTCAGATTAGGCATTTTAATCTGCTATTTTTTTTTTTTTTTACTTTAAACCATTCAGTATTTGTGCAAAGTTTATATTACTTTCACTTCTTGTGTAGGTAAAGTGGCAATGCCTGAATACGACTTGATGAAGCTTATTCAAAGCAAGATTTTGTAGGAAGCCTGTGGTGGCCTTGGGAAGGCCCAGAATTAGTAAAGTTGCTCTCAGTCTCCCAACCTTCTTTCCAGAACCACCAGAGAGAAAACTTCACATCCCTACATATGAAGTTGCACCTTGGAACACGTTGTTGATGTCCACACTTTAGATGCAGGTAGACATGAGTTTAAATTTCAGCTCTCCTTCTTATTTGCTGTGTACCACTGGGCCTTATCCAGTATTCCTGTATATAAAAAAGAAAATTCCCCACTTGGAAGAGTCCTACTCAAACTCATCATGGGTATAAAGTACTTGGCAGTCCCTGGTGCATATTAAGTGTTCAAAAATGCTAGATGTTAGCAATTAAATTATTAATTTCTAAATTCACTATTTAATGTAAATAACAATTCTCCTCCCAAAAGTCTGCTCTTTGTTTACTCCTGTGTATTAACAGTCAACTTCTACTTATTTAGTATAGTTGGATATTTCAAAAGGAGCTCAAACCAAATGTGTCCAATTTGAAGCTTATGATTTACCCTGTGTTTCTCCAACGAAGCTTGAGCTATCTATGTCATGTCAACTATTCTACCTTATAATCCATTTTTACTTCCATTGCACTGTCTTCTTTCATATCAGAGACTGAATTATATTTGTCTCATATCCCCAGTCTTGAGCACAGTGCCTTGCACAACAAAAATGTTACATGATTTTATATGAAATCTGTCTACAAGTGCCTTGTACTCTGCTCTTACTGAGGTATGAACAGAGAAACATCATTTTAAGTTTTTTTTTTTTCAGAGTAAAATGCCATATTTCCTAAAAGCTTGAATTCAGTAATTTTACAAACTATTTTGTTCTGCAAAGTAGACTATTTACCTAGGAGTCAGGAGTTATTATTTAAATGGTGCTACATTCCTAAGATTCTTATATATTTTAAGATCTGGAAAGGAAATTCCCATTTGTGAAATATTACTATTTTGTTATTCCATGAATAAACACATGCTCTGTGACTCCTACTTTTTGATCTCTAAAAGAATAAATATAAGAGGAGGAATTGCCATTATGTTCATTGATATGCCAACTCTTTTACAACAAATTCATACTCAAGATTATTTGGAAAAAGATTGTATTTCCTCTTCTGTGTGCCCATTCAGTGGTCAATAATGATGAACATTTTCAAAGGCACTAATTTGAGCAGTCTCTCAGTATAGCTTAAGTTATAAACTTGGAAGCTGGAATGTGGCACAGTAGGTGATGCCTCCACCTGTCAAGCCAGCACCCATATGGACACTGGTTATAGTCCCAGCTGCTCAAATTTTGATCAAGTTCCATGCTAATGCACCAAGGAAAGCTACAGAAAATGGACCTAGTACTTGGTCATCTAACACCCTCATGGGTGTTCCTCCCTTACCCAGATGGAATTGTAGGCTCCTGGCTTTGGGTTGGGCCAGCACCAACCATTGTGGCCATTTGAGAGTGAAGCAGAAGATGTAAGATCTTGCTATCGATCTTCTTCTCCCTCTTTCTCTGTAACTCTGCCTTTCAAATAAATAAATAAACTATTTTTTTAAATTGATACCTAATACTAAAACAAACAAAAAGTTGTAAACTTAGTGGATTAGTATCTCAGTTCTAACAAAATACAAACTGGGATTCTTATTTCCCATAGATGTGATGTACAATCCGCACATGGCTTTGAACATAGCTTTATATATTGCTGAAATGAAGCTTCCTCAGACCACAAAGTTAAAAGTGAGGACTTGTTATTAACTACACACCTAAATACTTAATACTGTGTTTTGTCTAAGAGGTAGAGTATCATAAACAGAATGAGCATTACGATTCAATGGTCTTAGTGTTCGAGTCCTGGTTTAAATAATCTATCCTTATATAAACTTAAAATGTAAATGAAATTTCTTAGCTCCATTTTCTAATTTATAAAACTGAAATAACAATTTATATATCATGGTTATTGTGAACATGAAGATATGTAGAGTGCACAGCAAGGAGCTATTCATAAATGGTAGGTCTTCTACTTTTTTCCCTGAAAATGAGTATCTAGATCTTGCTCCAATTTAATCTGCTCTAACAGTGCTATCTATATACAATGTAAGCTCACGTTGTAGGGCTCTGTTTCTTCTTCTCTGTCTCTGGATGAGTGCACCTATGTATATATAATTGCAGTATATTTTTTCTTTAACTAGGTGATGGATTTCCCCCTGAGATTTAGGTTTGCAGAATTTATACACAATGTGTTTGATTAGCAGAAATTGCCTTAAGGGAAAGAATTCCCCCCAAATTGTGAGAGAAAAGTAGAACCTAGAATGAAAAAAATAAATAAATAAAGATCTAAAAGTAAAGCACTTAAGGTGATGGTGATGATTGAAGGTGGTGATGATACCATTTATTGAATATCTATTTCGTGCTTGGTTTTGTCATCAGAGTTTTCTATATGTCATCTCCAAGGCTTCAAAAATGTCTATAAAGGAGATGATATTAGCATCCTCATCCTGCATTAACTCAGGCATTCGCATAGTTAATGATTTCCTTGGGGTCAAACAACTAATAATTGTGAGCAGGGACTACAATTCAGATATTTTCTGACTACACAGTCAGTAGACTTAATACATTAAGAACAAATGTAACAAAAGTATTTGGCCAAGACACTGTTGAAAGGAAATATAAAGGTTAAAAAATTGCTGCTATGTCTCAAGCATTATTCAGAGAAACTCTCAGTGTCTTGACTAAGCATTAGTTATCCTAAGAATTCAGGTCAGTTTGCGGGGTTGACTTTATATGGATCCAGATAAAGTTGGCTAAAACAAAGTATTTGTATTATCAAAAATAAACTCAAATATTTATGAATTTGATCATCATTGGATCTATTGACTAAGTTTCTGTATCCTACAAGTTGAATCTGGCCTCTAAATTACGTGGCTTCATCAGTCCTATGCTATATTGACTCTGGCTATCATTAACTCATAATACAATACTTAGTCAATGTTTGGCTCTGATATTTGTCATTCTTCTTTTTAAATAACATTTATCATCTTAAAAACACTTGGTTGTCAATTGGACATTTGCGAACCTATTTCAGGGTGTTTGGTATGTAACCCATGGTCTAGCCACAGGAAGTATTCATATCCCTTTTTCCTTTCCTTTTCTCTCTTTTATAATATTTATTTATTTGAAAGTCAGAGTTTTATATAGAGAAGAAGAGACACAGAGAGATCATCCATTTGCTGATTCACTCCCCAAATGGTCACAATGGTCAGGGCTGGGCCAGGCTGAAGTCATGAGCAAGGAGCTTCATCTAGGGCTACAAAGCAGGTACAGGGGTCCAAGCACTTGGGCTGCTTTCCAAGGCACAGTAGCAGGAAGCTGGATCAGAAATGGAGCAGGGACTCAAACTGATACCCATATGGGATGCTGGAGCTACAGAGGGCCACTTAATGCTCTGGGCCACAGTGCCTGTGCCTCCCTATTTCTTTTCTTATTTTTTTTCTTTCACTTTCTTTTTCACTCTATTCCAGTAAAAGGAAAAAAGAAATTTTTTTCCAGACCATTAGTATTCTACATGAGAATTAAGTGGCTTCTGTAAACCACTGCTACATGCCAGTGTTTCATGAACTCACTTAGACAAAACATAGTCACTTCTCCAGAAGGTGTCAATGCCATCTACCTTCTGATGGACTCAAAGTACCAAGAAATTGCTCCCAAAGACAGACCAACCCTTGTATATCTAAACTGCTTGTCAACTCGTTTTATTCATTGGCGTGAATTGTCACAGAATATGAGGATGGATCTGTCAAGACCCATATGTAGACCCTGGACCAATTACCAAGTGGCAGGTGGCACCTGGATGGCTACAGGGGAGGAGAGACGCAAGGCATCACACACAGCACAACTTAATATGATTGCATTCAGGGAGTTCAAAAAGAAGGAGTTTGAAAGGAGCAAAATGAATTAGCTGGTCACGGCGTTAGACTAGCGGAGTTTGATGCTATCCTCAGTGCCCTGCTCCTGTCCATTAGTTTAATGAAAGCAAATCAAATTAATTATTTAATCAAAAGATTTTCTTTTTTAATGAAATCCTTTGCTGATCAAATTAGATAATGGATGCAAAAGCAATTTGAACAGCATAATGCACACTGTTATTGTTAAGCCTTGGATTGGGCTTGTCTCTGGATTGGACAGGTGCATGCTGACAGTGTTCATTAGCATAATTTGATGACAGTCCTAGAGTTTTGGCAAAACAGTTGCATAATGGTTAATAGAAGTTACCCTTATGCACAGATGCCAAACACTGCTGAAGTAAAAAGACCCAGAGCTCTAGCAAGAACTCAGTTGGCTATAGGCAATGTCATTTACCCTCCATATTATCTTTGTCTCTGAACCTGAGATTTTTCACTTTTTTTTTTTTTTTTTTTTTTTTGGACAGGCAAGTGGACAGTGACAGAGAGAGAGAGAGAGACAGAGAGAAAGGACTTCCTTTTGCCGTTGGTTCACCCCCCAGTGGCCGCTGTGGCCGGCGCACCACGCTGATCTGAAGCCAGGGGCCAGGGGCCTCTCCTGGTCTACAAGCAGGTGCAGGGCCCAAGGACTTAGGCCATCCTCCACTGCTTTCCCAGGCCACAGCAGAGAGCTGGACTGGAAGAGGAGCAACAGGGACAGAATCCGGTGCCCCAACCGGGACTAGAAACCGTTGTGCCAGTGCCACAGGCGGAGGATTAGCCTAGTGAGCCACGGCGCCGGCCAAGATTTCTCACTTATGTCATGGGTATAAATGTCTATCTCACTCATTTATAGAAAAAAACACAATTAAGCCTGGTATTTAATAACTGTTCAGTATATGCAAATCTTGTCCTTCATTTCATAAAACCTACACTATTCTAAGTGACCAACGCATTTAGCCATGAGCTAATTCCAGACAGGTAGGAGGAGGCAGTAATAAAGGTCACAGCTGCAAAATTTCAGGAAACTCCAGCTTCAACTTTTAAGAAATAGTGCCCATAAAATGTATGTCCAATTGTTAGCTCATTTACTTTTTCATAAACAGAATTTCTACCATGAAAATAATTTTAGCAGTAAAAAATTACCACAGCTGTTTTAGTATCTTTGCTTTTTATTTAGGGACTTTCTTTATTCTGAATATGTTTTATGAGAGATACAGAAAGACATAAGTGAGTTTTGTTTTCCCCTGTCTTGCTCCTGTTAGGGTTTTCAAGGAAGGATTACAATAGAAAAACTGTACTTATAAATGGGGACTTGTATACTATATTTATTTATTTATTTAAAGATTTAGTTTATTTATTTGAAAGAGTTACAGAGAAAGAGGTAGAACCAGAGAGGACTTCCATCTGCTGGTTCCCTCCCCAAATGACCACAATGACCAGAGCTGAGCTGATCTGAAGCCAGGAGCCAGGAGCTTCTTCCGGGTCTCCCATGTGAGTGCAGGGGCCCATCTTCTACTGCTTTCCCGGGCCATAGCAGAGAAATATATCAGAAGTGGAGCAGCCAGAACTTGAACCTATGCACATATGGGATGCTGGAGTTGCAAGCCTGGGCTTTAACCTACTCTACCACAGCACTGGCCCCGGTATACTGTATTTAAATTATGGTTTTATTCTTAACCTTTTAGCATCAGTCATAAATCTTCGAGAAGGATGAGTTTGATTACAGTTTTTCTAATTATTGAGACTAATGACAAAATCTACAACCCAAATTGAAAGATCATTATTTCAGCCACAAAAGTCTAAATGTCATATATTATAATTAATCTCTAATAAAAATACAGAATAACACTAAGTTCTTTTCTAGAATATAGTACTTACATATTTCTCTAGAAAGAGACTAAATCTCCATCACCAAGATACTTCTTTACATATATTATACCTTAATTATCATAATTGTTAATTAACAATGAATGAATGAATTTAGTTTACAAATGCACTAGCTCTTCCATTAAAAAAGGAAGCCTTTCCTTTTGCAAAAATAAGTTAGTAACTTGGTTTAAATGAATACATAATTTGGACTTTATGCGTGATGGCCCTTAAATTTAAATCTATTTGAGATAGGAAGAGAAATATCTAAAAATTCAAAATTCTTTCATTCCAAAAACTCCCAACAAGCTTGGTTTATAAGAAATGTACCTTCAAAAAGGCCATGTTTCATGAATCCACAACTAACTCCAGACTCAGCAGTGTGAAAATAGACAGCTCATCATCTAAGGTGTGGAGCAATCCATCATGTCTCGCCAATATTATTCAGTGCAGTACTGGAGGTCCTAGTCAGAGCAGCTGGACAACAGCTAGAAATAAAGTCATCCAAATCTGAAAGTAGTAAGTTACATTCTCTCTGTTCGTGTAGATAGAACCAGAGATCTGGAGATACATAATGATGGGCAGTAGTTATATAAAGGAGAAGGGAAGGCTTTGCTTACAGAACAATGCTGAGTGCCAGCTGGTAATGTGACTTAAGTACCTGAATTTTGAAATTCGTACTTGAACCCATCATGAAAAAAAAAAATCAGAAAGGAAGCTTCAAAGGATGTTAAATCTAGGAGAAAATTCTGATGAGGAGCAGGGTATTTTTACAATAATAAGAAATCTTATTATAGATTGCTTATAACTTGCACAGGAAAAATTTTAAAAAAGCAATGAAATTTGAGAAACACCTTGGCTAGGTAATTAAAATCAAAATCAATGAGAAGATGGATATTGTATGCAACCAGTTGTAATAGTTAAGAAGGACAAATCATGCATAACTTGAATCTAATCACAAGGAGATATCAGAAAACTAAATGGGAAATATTCTATTTTAAAAATGGAGAGCACACTGGAATTTTTTAAAATGCAAATGTCAAAAAAGGAAAAAGAAATGGAAACTGATAAAAATATTCCAGGTTAAAGGAAACTAAAGAGGCATGCCAGCTAAAAGTATTATCTCACAACTGAGTAGCATATTGGAGGGAAAAAAATCACTCTCAAATTGATATTTGGGTCATTTATAAAACTAGAATACAAACAGATTAAATAAAAATAATGTCATTATTACATTTACTGAAGGTGATTAAGTGTATTATAATTATTTAAGACATCTTCCAAAATGCATATTGATATCTTTAAGTTTAAAGATCCTTATACTGTATAAATTATCCTTAATTTTCAGAAGTGGTACAGAAGTTATAAATCAAGGAGAGTCAAATGTTAACAATAGGTAATTCTTTTCTGTAAGTTTAAAATTATTTCTAAATAAAAATGAAAATAATTTTCAAAGTCCTTTGGCTATAAATGGTAGATAAGCAATTTATATCATATTTTTGGATGGGCATACTCTGTGGGAAATGAAGTGGTGGAGCAGGATAAAAATGCCTGGTGTCATCATTCTTTTAAAATGCCATAATAGGTCCACATTTTTGTCACGTACCATATACACAGACCATCATTACTAATAGTCCTCTTCTGTTCTTAGAGTTCAAACCTAGTCTTTCCAAACTCAGAACTAATGCTGTTTCCCTGACTTCATGCTGTTCTCCACAGCATGAGATGGGGGAGATCCAAGGCAGGTGCTCTGCCATGTCGAGTTTGAGCCTTCTGAGGACTCTAGATCACTGTGCCTGATGATCTGAATGGAGCACACAGACAAAACCCAGGGGATCTTGGCATGTGGGTGAGATCTCAAAAACTACATACTTCTTATCCAAAACTCTATAAAAATTTTAAACTACAATCTGAAAAATAATTTATTTTTGGTTCTTTCTGAGAGACAAATAATAGTAAATTGTTGTATAGGATAAGCATAGGGGGTTTTATGATTTGTTTCTCTTTTTATATTTCTATTTTGGGAAGACCAAATTACAAATCACTCAGATATGGCCAAATAATTAAATTATGAAATGGCTTCAATTTTTAAAAGTCATAAACTTGTGCTCCTACTGGAGTACTAAAACTACTATAAGACTCACTCTAGAGTTTAACATTTAGCATCAAAATCCTCAATCAGGTGATACAGATGAAATTATGCTAGACCTTCAAAGCATATCAATAGCTACTTTTTTTTATAATACAGAATATCCAATCTGAAAGCCACCAAAATTATGGGTAACTTCTTTGTTTTCAGAGGTAGAGACTGGAATATAGAGAGCTTAGTGGTTGAGTTAGAATAGGAGCCAAGCTTCGAGTTTTAACTTTGTTGCTGTAGCCATTATGCCCTCCTCACCATCACTACCTAGAGTTTTCTTCTCTCGACTATGCTGCCCAACTACAAACATGTGCTCAATACATGTTTATTGAATAGAGCGTTATGTGAATGCAATGTTATAACCCAACCAAATACCTAAAATAACTTTCATGTGTTATGCACTGCATCAGGTGAATCAAGACTAATAGTACACAGTTGCACTAAAGGAGTTTACCATCTACTTAGGAAAACACGCAAGTAGGCAGATAATTGCACTACTACATGGTGAGCACAGTTATAAAGAGGTGACGTGGCGATGTTATGGACTTTTGAAATGGAGAAACTGGGCAAAGAAAAGGCCTAAATTTTAGGACAACCAGAATAGATAATTCATAAAAAAATCTGGTGTCATTTAAGAGTAGACAGCAACAGTTTTGTATAACATACTAATTTCTGACTACCGTGTGCTTTTTTAAAAGTTAAAACCACAGTTAACAGTAGACTGCTGTGTATAGGGATAAAATTACCCCTAAATGGAGTAGATATTCCTACCATTAGTCATTCTAGAAAATGAACACTCAAAAGGAAGATGTTCTGAACTGAAGTTGGACCCTTCAAAATTCATTAGGGGAATTCTTAATCCCCAATAACTCAGAATGTGACTGCATTTGAAAACAGGGCCTTTTAAAGAGACAGTTAAGGTTAAACGAGGTCATTGGGGTGACCTTTAATCCCATATGACTGGCATCATTTTAGGAGAGTAGGACTCATAAAACACAGTCTAGGGACAGCCTTGTGGCTCAGTAGGTTAATCTACCTCCTAGTTCAAACTCTGGCTGTTCTGCTTCTAACCCAGCTGCCTGCTAATATACCTGGGAAAGCAGCAGAAGATGGCCCAAGTGCTTGAGCCCTACCACCCATGTGGGGTGGCTTCTGCCTGACCTAGCCCTGGCTGTTGTGGCCATTTGTGGAGTGAATCAGCAGATAGAAGATCTCTCTCTCACTCTTTCTGCATCTCTCCCTTTATCTAAATAACTCTGTCTTTCAAATGAATAAATAAATCTTACACACAGACACACACACACACACACACACATACATTCACACACACACACCCCTACAGACTGAGGATGACCAGAGGAGCACAGATCGAGAAGGAGCCAATCTGTAAGCCAAGAAGATAAAGCTAAAATACTGATTTCAG
This sequence comes from Oryctolagus cuniculus, assembly GCF_051225735.1. NCBI lineage: Eukaryota > Metazoa > Chordata > Mammalia > Lagomorpha > Leporidae > Oryctolagus > Oryctolagus cuniculus. The sequence continues at coordinate 71,854,935 of NC_142867.1, forward strand.
ACATCTAGCTTCCAGAAGCAATAGAAAATAGCCATCTCTGTTTAAGCCACTTGTATGGAGTATTTTATTATGGCAGCACCAGCAAGCTCATATAGAAGGCTTAGATTAAGAGGAAGAAAAGTCATCTTGCCATTCTGGGATCAGGAACTGGTTTCAGATTGACATACGGATATTCAAGGCACTTGAGAAGGAGATGGCATACTGAGCACAGGCCCTGCAGACACATCAGGAGTGAGGCAGAATTTGAGAGGGAAGACTGTCTGAGACATGGCTTGGCTTTGGTTGGGATTTTCATTTATTAACTATGTTGTACTTTTCTGTTTTGGTCAGATCACCAGTAAAATATTACCAAGGTTAGAACTCAATTATTATTTCTCTGGGATGTCTACATCCTTTGGAGGAAATGCAGAAGGAAAACTCAGTGATAGTTCATAGTGAGAAACTTCTATGTGCATTGGGGGTCTATTCTCATGAAGGCAGCAGAGTGGAAGGCCAGGGCAGCACATCTGAGTCCAAGATGAACTCCTTAGGAAAAACTGAAGAGACCTTACAGAGGGCAAAACCCAAGTTCTTGCATATTAGGATTTTTTTTTTTTTTTGAAAAACAGTGGTTTTCCTACCTACTACTCATTGAATTCTTTATATAGTGCAGAGTTAAGCTTGTGACTATAAAATAAATTGAATGTATATCATTGTGAAATGAAAAAAAAAAGCTGAATTAAATGCAATATTGTTTTTGATGTCAGTTTAGTAAATTCTGAAATGTGCAGCTGACATGAGGAAGATGAAAGACGTAGCATATTTTAAAATCTCATAGAGAATTTAAGATTTTATTTATTTATTTGAGAGGCATAGTTACAGACAGAGGGAAAGACACAGAGACAGGTCTTCCATCTGGTGGTTTACACCCCAAATGGCGGCACACTAGCCAACTTGAAACCAGGAGCCAGAAGCTTCTTCTGTGTCTCCCTCGTGGGTATAGAAGCCCAAGCACTTGGGTCATCCTCCATTGCTTTCTGAGGCCTTAAGCAGAGAGCTGCATCAGAAGAGGAGCAGCTGGGACAAGATCCAGCGCCCATATAGGACGCTGGTGCTGCAGGCGGAGGCTTAGCCTAATACGCCAGAATTCTGGCCCCAGGTACATATTTCTTAATATGATTCATCCCTGTTGATTCTCACCAGGACCACCTGGCTGAGGTAGTGTTATTTCCCAGAATTTTCTACCATAACACGACTCAATATCTCTCTCATCTAAATAGTGAAAAGAACTCACTAAGCAACCTATATATTAGGGGTTTACAGTTGTATAGCATCTCCTAGAGGGTAATTTTCTGCATGAATTAGTTGGAATTCTTCTGTAAGGGAGATGTGTATGTATAGCTTTCCTTTTATTAAAAAATCTAAATATAATGAAAATTTTCCACATTTTTAGAAAATGTACCACAAAAGAAAATAAAAAACTACAATAGTCATCATAAAGGACTGCAAAAGATTCCTTTAGATTGAACATTGGAGAAAACAGATCTGTCAGGCATAGGCTCCCCAGCTTTTTTTTTTTTTTTTTTTTGTGCTTTTTGTTTGAAACCGCCAATCATGTTACTTTCCTACTTGAAACCTTTCAGCGTCTTCTCATTTTCATCAGTAGTTTCCAGTTGCTCTGGTGATTGAAAGGGCTTAAAAATTCCTTTATAATTTCACTTTATCTTCTAATGTACTCCTCTGCTGTTCCATGATCCCATCTCTCTAAAATATCTGTCGTCTCCTGATCTTGGAATCATCTCATACTTCCAAGTTTTTGCATATCTTCTCCCTTTGCTCAGAATGCTGTTGCCTGCCATATCTACTGAGCTTACTTCTAGCCATCCTTTAGGGCTCTATACAATGTTCAAGTCAGGACTTCCCTAACTCACTGCCTTCTGATAGTTTTTAAAGGTCTTAGACTCCCCATGTAATCCCAGAACACCGTGCACTAAAAATTCCCTTCAAATTGTCATACTGGATTGCAACTTTACCTTGATTTTCCCTTTCTTAATAGGTAGTGATCAACCTGAGGACATATCAGAATCTTATTCTTTCCCACAGTCTAACACAGGGTTTTGTCCTAAAGAACAAACTTTACATGAATGATGAGGTCATGTTGTAGGAATCAACTTTCAATGAGAAAGAATATTTCTAGAACTTCCTACAGATAGGCATTGACGGTTACATCTTCTCTAATTGAAAATATAATGTTGTTTAAAATTTGGCCTCCATCCCAAGGTAAGTGATTCTCAGTACAGCCTTTTATCCATCCCACTGTAGTGCATCTTGATTATAGATATGAAGGAAGCACTATGAGGGATACCAGGCACAAATAATATATTTTCCTGGAATGGAAAGAGCAAGATTCAAAAATACAGAAGAATCAGAATATCACACCTAGAAAAGTAAATGAAAGATTATGTAATCAATTATTTTAGAATGAGGAAAGATACTGAAACCCAAATTATTGAAGTGTAATCTCAAGAAATGGTGTGTACAAAATTATAAGTCTTCTCATTTCAACCTAAAATATTTTTTTAAAGATTTGTTTATTCATTTGAAAGGCAGAGTTACAGAGAGAGAGGGAGAGATAGATAGAAAGGTCTTCCATTCACTGGTTCACTCCCCCAAATGGCTGCAATGACCAGAATTGGACCAGTCAGAAGTCAGGAGCCTGGAGCTGCTTATGGGTCTCCCACATGGGTGCAGGGGTCCAAGCACTTGAGCTATCTTCTGCTGCTCTCCCAGGCACACTGCCAGGGAGCTGTGTTAAAAAGGAGAGCAACCTGGACCTGAATTTCTGCCCATATGGGATGCCAGCACTGCAGGCAGCAGCTTTACAGTTTATGCCATAGATCTGGACCCTCAACACAAACTCTTGCAATGAAATACTGAAATACATGGCTGGCAAAAGATAGCACATTTGATTCCATCAGAAGTAGTGCAGAAGAAGAAACTGTGTTATGATTAAGTTATTTTCTCTCTTATAGTTAATGGCCCGAAATTTCTGAATTCCCTGAAGGATAAATTTAACTCAACAATGCAGGTATGCAAGTTTGACTATATCAAGTTGGTTTTTATTTTTAATCATCTCTTCTCCAGTCTTTTTAAATATTTATTTTGTTTTTTATTTTATTTGAAAGGCAGAATTATATATAGAGAGAGACACACAGAGAGAGATCTTCCATCCACTGGTTTACTCCCCAAATGGGCACAGCAGCTAGGGCTGGACCAGACTGAAGCCAGGAGCCAGGAGCTTCATTTGGGTCTCCCATGTGGCATCAGGAGGCCAAGCATTTGGGCCATCTTTTGCTGCTTTCCCAGGCACATTAGCAGGGAGTTCTATAGAAGTGGAGCAGCTGGTACTTGAAGCAGCACCAGTGCAGCTTGCTGGGATCACAGTTCGTGGCTGAACCTGCTATGCCATAATGCTGGCCCCTTCCTGAGCCTTTTGTATCATTTTAGATCAAATATTGTTGCCTAGTCCTTAGGATGTCTGAATTTTCTGATTGTTCTTATTCTCTAAACCACTGATGTGAAGAGCTCTTTTTAGAATGTATTATATTTCTGTTGCTTTGTTTTATTTTTCCCTTAGGGAGATCACAGAATAAAGATTCTTGAAAGATATGTGTGCAAATATAGGTATTGACTATTTTCAATGGGGACCACTTAGAAGCCTGATTACTCGTGGTTTCAGCACCTGATACTCGAAAATATACATGCTAACATTTGAGCATTCAGCAGAAGCAAAATCACTTCCAATTTCTTCCATGAAGGAAGCTATAAAAAATTCTCTGATGTTTTCTGCCAAGAACTTTCATTCTAGAGATATACATTTTGTATCTCAAGAAAATGAACATGCTTGTCCTAGGAGACACTGAGATGCCAAGAAAAAATTCGAACAAATAGGCCTTGCATAGTTTTCCCCAGTTTACTGCCATCTGATTATTCCTTTCTGTCTTCTAACCCTACTTCAGCATGACTATCCACTATTTATTAAACTTAGTATAATATTGTACAGATTTCCATGCTTCTTTGGGTCTTCATTTCAGAAGGCCCTTGTAGCATGTATAATTTATATTGAATAAATTTGTAAGCTTTTCTTTTGTGGATCTGTCTTTTGTTCTGGGTACCTCAGCTGTGAACTTTCTGATCAATAAGGAAACTTCCTGTTCATTCTGTGTTATCCGGAAGTCTGCTGTACCTTATTTTTTATCAGCCATGATTAATATTTAGCTTGCAGACTTATTATGTGTCATTATAATATTGCAGTACTTCCTTACAAATTGGTAAATAGTTCTTCCCCAAAATTCCCAAGTTCCCTGTGCCAGCCTGCTTGTGTTAGGTGCCACTCCTTCAACAGCCTGAACTTCTTCATCACATCTGCTCAACACCTGTACTAGCATCCTATAGGAATTGGTTGATGTGTCTACTACACAGATTATTAATATTTTTACTTGCAACTATTCTCACATCTGAACTCAAGATGGCTTTTTCAGAGTTGTTTTTGCCATTCAGATTTTTTAAATCACTTCTCTTAGACATGGCTGTAACAATTCTTGCCCTCCCTGCAGTATTGTGCAAACTACAAAAATGTATGCAAAATATCCATCTTGTAGAAGGAGTTTCATAAAATATAAGAATTCTTAAATACTAAGAACAAAGAAGACATGAATACTTCCATCTTCTTTGATATATTTTAGGTGAGAATACAGTTCATAAACCAAGTGAAGTAGAGAAATAGATATGGAAAATAATAAAAAAAATTTTGTAGTATTAGTAATATATTGTAGTTTTTATAGTTGTATACAGCACATGACACACCTTCTTTTTCTTTTAAAATTGATAATATGAGTTATAATGCTAAATGTGGTATGGTCTACATTCCCAAGGAATGTAACACTTACTATACACATTTTATGATCAGTCTAGTATAAGGTCAGAAACTTTCTGATTATTAAGCTAATTTAAATCATTAGAACCTTGGTTGAGAAATATTAATTTAATATGAGGATTTTCTGTGGAGCAGGCAATGTAGCAGACACCGAGGAATCCAGGAAGAATATGACCATGCCCCTGACTTCAAGAGACCCATCAGTTAATATAAATTATAGACTCCTTATTAATTAGAGTAAAATAAAATCCGTGCAAAAATAACAGAGGTCAGCCTGAGAGAATATGAGATAAGAGTCATAGAACAGGTATGCCCTAAAGAATAGGCAATATGGGAATTAGCTAAGATTTGGGAGGAAAAGAGGTCATTGTAAGAATGTTGGACTGCTATTTCTGCAGTGCTGTGTACAAAAGAGAAATCACGGCTGCATTTAGCCCATGTCTTCAGTGCCATTATTCTCATCTTTGTGTAGTTTCAGCTCCAGAGCTGGGATAATTTACTGGCATTTGACTTGCTTTCTTACTTTTTAAGCCAACCTCAGGATATATTCATACTCTTGTTAAATAAAACTTAGTTTAGTGAAATAAGAAAATATTTTCCATGAACATATCATTCCACCAAGAAAGCATACTCAATAATGGACTAAGTATTTCAGTTCTTTTAGTTGAATTTTTCTGTTCAGATTTCATAATATACAGGTGACTATTAAAGCAATAACAATTATGGTCACTTAATAGTATTTCTTCCCTCTCTATCCTAGGGAAGGCAATTTATTTTGAAATGCATAAGCTGCAAATGGAGACTCATTATTATGGTAATGGATGGAAATGCAAAACAAATGTGGTCATGACACATGGAGAAATATTTCCACAATGTAACCTAGCAAAGATTTGCACCTCTATGGATATTAAAAAGGTATGCTCCTTTATCAATATGACCAATCATTTATTCCATACATAGTTTCTAATTGTTCCTGAGCTCTGGCATGGAGATATAAAATGGATACACATGGCTGGCTCCTGATTTCAAGATTCTAGTTGAGAGAAGAAATGTTAACAGTCTATCATGGGGCCATTTTCAACCTGAGCTCTGCAGAGGGGTTACAGGGCTAAATTACACCTGTGTGGTTGTCTTAAGGAAGCTCTCAAAAGAGTTGAGACTGAGGCAGAAGGGATGAGTGGGCTTTGCCGGATTTAGAAAGTAGGGAGACGGCATCCCAGGCAAAGGGAACAGTACTTGCAAAGAAACAGAGCACAGAGGTATGGGGGTACAACGTGAGAGAAAGTGGAGGCCAGTGGATTCAAAAACTGAAACTGAGACCAAAGGTGGAGGGAGACAGAAGGTGTTTCAGTTTCTAGGCTGCAAAATCACAGTGGTAAATAGATTATTTAAGAAAGAGTTCTTTGAAAACTTCACCTTCTAATGTTATGCTTTGATCTCCCCTTCAATTTCAACTTGTCTTGTGGATTATTCACCTAGTATTATCAAGAGGCAGCTTTCCCGTTTACCTCTGGATGCCCACCATGACTATAAGTATTGTGAGGGCAAAGTCAGTCTCCCTCTCATTCTGTCTGTACCTCTGGCGTTCAGTAGAGCATGTACTCTATAACTGGTACTGGCTGAATTCATTATGGATTGAATGGATAAAAAGTAGCTGATTACTGACCTAATATAATGATACATCTTGTGAATATTAGCTGCATAACCTTGGGAAAGTTAGTTAACATCTCTGAATATCATTTGCAACTGCAAAATTCTTCTTGATACTCTCAGGATTAAATGGGATAGTTTCAGTGAGATTCTTGATACAAATGCCTAGCTTATACACGTTTAATATTTTACACATGATAGATCCCAGCCCTTTCATTTATTTCTCTCATGCACAAATTCCAGTATCTTTTTCAACAACAGAACTAGGGAAACAAAGCAGCAATCAATCCACACCACGATCCTACGTCTACTTCATACTGTGACACAATATTTCATTTTGAAACATCCGAAACTTTCCATAAACAACCTAAACGTCATGCTTCAGATCTGAACACTAGGGCCATTATCTCCAAGTCCATTTAGATCGTCCATTTAGATCTATTTTTTAAACATTATGGCATTTCAATCAATGAATCTCTTCACCTCTTCTCTTACCAGGACTCTTATCAAGAATTTCTTCCTTTTCATTGTTTTCCTTGCTTTTGTGAAACTGAAAGTTCCTTATTCCCAAAATCTTTTTCTGTTTGCCCTTAAAATTAGACATTTCTCAAACAAAACTTTTTATTCTCTTCCCCTCTTATAATTCTGCAAAGACATGCTTTAACAGCTTTGCCTTAGGTCCTCTGTGATCACTGACAATGAGCCGTCATCTTTCACAATGACTAGTGCCAATAAGACATCTCTACATCCCCATATCTCCTAAATCACTGTAGCTAAGACATGTCCCCACATTTTCTCATTTTCCAACCCTGGGTCTTATCATAGGTCCATAAGACATGTTATTATCTTCCTCTTTGGAATTTTAATTATTTTCTGCTTCCAAAGTATTCAACTCCCATAGACAATTACAGAACAATATCCAGAATCTTAAATTTACAGTATAATGGGGACTCATCTACATTGTTACTCTAAAGACCACTATCTGATTCTAGTCTCATCAACTCTCTGTTAGATGATTACAGTTTTCTCATTGCCTTCAATTGCTGTCTTCTCCAGCTCCTATTATACTCTATTCTCAATGGCTCTGTATAAAGCACAGATCTATTTATGTCATTCCCCAGTTGCGTCACTTACAATTGTTCCTATATTAAAAAGGAATATAACTGAAGGCATTTCAGCCCTGAAGCCAAATCTTCAAAACACCTCAGGCAATCTTCTAAAATAAGAGAATGAGAAGACTTGCCTTTCCTCAATCTATTTCCCCTTCAAATATTTGAGTCATGTGGAAATCATTACAATTCCCATGTGGTCTTCCACCTTGCTGACTTGGCTTCTGCTGTCTCTCTTCTGCCTGGAATGCCATCATTCTTTGCCTACTTAAGTTCTGGTTTTACCATGGCTCAAATTCTATCCCGTGGCTCAAGGTTGGTCTCGTGCTTTGAGTAGACTTTTCCAACAACCCAAACAGAAGATAGATCACTTTTCCTAACTCTGAAAAGGCAATCTCCACTGTAAATGTGTGTTACACCTATGCACAGAAATAATTCAAACTGATGGTTATCTTTTACCTAGTCTGTTATTTTAGGCTTCCACATTATCATCAACATTCGAGCGGGACCATTGACTCTAGGTATAAGATTAGTGAGAAGTTTATAACTCCAAATTAGACCTTCTGATGAGATTCAAATGTTCCTATATAATTATTGCCAGCAAGAAATTATCTCCAACCATACATTTAATTGCAGTCTTATTTTTTAAAGGGGTGGGGGGGAAAGAAGAGTCAGGTGAAGAGATTGATTCACCGAAGTGAGTCAGGTAAACAGCATTTAGTATAGGGGATATAAAGGTTTATCCATTTCTATTTATTCCTGTAACTTAAAGAGCTTAATTAAATATAATTGGTTAAAGTATTAAAAATCTGTTTGATTATCACTACTTACTCATTGAGACACTGATTAAAGCTTAAGAAAAAGACAATTCTATTCCTAGAGCCTAGATATGAAGAAAGATCAGAAATAGGTTATAGCTACTTTTCACCTTTCAGTCTCCAAGACCTTTAATGAAGTGAAAATCTGGAAAATCAAATGCGTTTTTCAAAGGCTGACCTAACAAGTAGAGCAGGCAGCAACAATGCTGTTACTTTTGACGGTGTGACGGCATACACCTTCCATTGCCAGACATATGCCCCAGAGCAGCTGGTCCCATCTGTGTCCCCTCAGAGATAGTAGCTCTTACTAAAACAAAAATGTGCTCATGTCCTCTGGTTTTCTCCCAGTCACTCCTGACTGGTGCCATTCAGATTATACTGTGCAATAAATTCTTTAGTAAAACTTGTTTAATCAAGAGGCAATGACAAAACAGTGTATCTGGTAGAGCACTGCATATGAACTCAAAGACTGGGTCTCCAATCCTAATGGCACTTCCCTCGCTTAATTCATGCAAAACATGTTTTGCAAGCCAGTCATGGGACCTTGGCCAAGTTAATTAACCATGCTAAGATCCAGTTTCCCCTTTGTGTGATATACTCTTGATGACTTTCCTGACAGAGCTGTTGTGTGGCTCCAGTAGAACTATTAAGGTGAAATAATTTACAAACTCGCAAACACTGTATATATCCACATATTTTCATACTGGTGGAACAGTGAGTACAGAGAGCCTCAGAAGTCCTCGAATTCTATCTTGCTTGTATAGTCTTTCATACATTTATATCTGGTAGACATTACACAGAAGATGCATACTAGCAACTATGGGAATACACTCAAGTATTACATTCTGATTCTTACGCTAAGAGAAAGGAAGGGAAAAAGGAAAAATCACTTAACTGGTAAAAAAGAAATACAACAGCAGAAGCCAAGAGTTAAACAGCAGCAGACATAGGCAGTGCAACATCAATTCAGAAGGAATATAATATGGAGAAAGCAGCGGTATTGCCTTCCTGGGCTTTCTTGTCTTTGAGGGAGAAGAATCTCCAAAGGGCCTCATGGATATGGTTCAAATATGATTTGGTCCCTAAAGGCTCATGTGCTGGAAGCTTAGTTCTCAGTATGGCAGTAATTGGAAGTGGTGCATCTTTAAGTGGTAGAAGCTAATGGAATGTGAATAGATCATGAAATCACCACCTTATCAAGGGATTGAAGTAGTGTCCCAAGGATCAGGTTGTTCCCACAATAATGAGTCATTAGAAGATGAATTTGGCTGTCTTGGTTCACTCTTTCTTTTGGTCTCACCTTGTGACATTTCTCTCACACATGAGCACCTGCCTTATGAGATACTATCTGCCATGTTGTAACACAGCCTGGATCCCAGAGCTGCTACCATGCTGTTTGAACCTTCCAGTCACCAGAATCCTGATCCAAATAAACCTATGTTCTTTATACATTAAGTAGCACCATGCACTTTTTATAATAACACAGATACAAACTAAGACATATAAGTAGAACAACTCTAGTAGCTAGTCTCCTTGAGGAATATTCCCAGTTAAACACCAGAAATAATTGTAGAATGAGAGGCTTTGGATTAATGAGCTCGTGGAAAACACAGTTCTCTAAAAGGGTAAGATCAGAAGGAGACTCCTGCTTCTCATGTATATATAGATAGATGAAAGATATGATTTATACATAGACAGGGAGAGAGAAATGGAGAGATGAGATATCAGCCCATGACATCATTAAGGCTGATGAGTTCTATGACATGTGACCTGCAAGCCAGAGAACCAGGAATTCTAGTGGCATAATTCAAAGTTTTGAGAGTCAAAGAGCTAATGCTCTGGATTCAGCATGAGCAGCAGGGCTTCAGAACCAAGACCAAGACCACCACGTGAATATCAACAGCTCAAGTGGTCAGGCAGGGAACAAATTCAACCTTATTTCATCTCTTGGTTCTAATCTCGGCCTCAGTGATGCCAGGCTGATAGGGGAGTGCCATAGACGGAAATGCTGATCCCTCCCAGAAACACTGCCATAGACATACCTAGAAATAATGTTGAACTAGATATGAGGACAACTTATGGCTCAATCAAGTCGACTCATATGATTAGCCAACATATCATTGCATACTTAATCTATGTTGTTAAGGAGATTAAGAGTTTTAAACTAGGATGGGCAAGACACAAGTCACAGTTATGCTGGCTATTTCTCTGATTAGTTTATTCATCATGAAATGATCTTCGTTTTCTCTGCCCTAGCTGCATTAGAGTTTTATTGTGAAGACCAATACATCACTTTACTATTTCATTAACAACTTTACCAGTAGAAGCAGTAGCGCAAACATTAATGTTCATCATGAATATAATGACTAGAATATTTCAGATATCACTTATTTCTGAGGACTTGCTAGATGCCAGATACTAGTGTTGCACTTATTTAATTTATAGTAAAAAATGAAATATGTTCTATTATTGTTTTTAGTAAGAAAGATTACATTGAGTGTTTTGGATGGTGGGCATTTGGCCCAGTGATTAAGGCACCAGTTAGGTAAGATTCCAAAAATCTCCTATTAGACTTTAAGCCTGACCCCATCCTGATTCTGGCTTCCTGCTAATGTGGATCCTGCAGCACAGCAAGTGATGGCTATAGAGGGTGGGTTCCTGTATCCATGTGGAAGACTTGGATTGAGTTCCCCATTTTCAGCATTGGCATGGCCCAGCCCTGGAATATGCAGGCATTAGAGGGAGTGAATCAGTAGATAATTATTTGTTATCTTTTCTTTGGCATCTCTCATGTCAAATCAAGACTCTTTTGAACTTTAACTGTGGTTGCCAGATTTAGCAAATAAAAATACAGGATATACAGCTTAATTTAAATTTCAGATCAGCAACAAATATGTTTGTATAAGAATGTGCCAAATATTGCAATGTATATACTTCAGCTAAAAATTATTTGCTGATTATCTGAAATCAAATTTTATTGGTTATCCCCTATGTTATTTGGTAATTCTATTTCTAACAACCTCTCCAGTGTGTAGAATGTCTAAAATCTAAAAGTACAGAGATTGAAGCCAGGATCAAATTCCAGGTCTGTCATTGTGTTCCTTGTTCAAAAAACTGATCTCCTCCTCTCTATTCAAGTCACTCATTTATAAACCAGATGCACCAATACTTTTAGTACCTCCCAAATAAGTATTTGGGGAAAATTAAATGAATTAAAATATTTAAAATGTTACCAAAGTACCTAGATCATTATAAAAATAGTATTTATTTGCTTTTCTCTAGAACAGGACTACTCATATAAGATTGAAATTGCTTATTTGTCTTTCTTTCTCATAGACTAAAAGGTATTTGAGAATGGTATACTATTTTTACGGCTGTATCTAAATTTATAGCATTATTCTTGACATACTATATATTAAGTAAATATTTAATACATATTTATTTAGATTTCTAAGTCATCACTGAAATCCAATTATATTTTTTGTTCTACTACACTCCCTTTTTTTTTTTTAAAGTAAACCTATTAATCTCTATCTGAAACTATCTTACAAATTCCATAGTGATACAGACTGAATAATCTCTAATACAGTGGAGCTTGTTTCCTTTCTTTTGAAATTTGGGAGTCAGAATACAGGGATGTCTACTTCATAGAGTAGATCAAAGAGACTTTTTTGAAAAAAAGATTGATTGATTTGAAAGGCAGGCTGACAGATCGTCCATCTGCTGGTTCACTTTCCAAATGGCTACAACAGCTAAGCCAAATCCAGGAGCCAGGAATTCCTTCCTGGTCTCCCATGAGGGTGGCAGGAATCCAAGTATTTGGGCCATCTTTGCTGCTCTTCCAAACACACTAACAGGAAGCTGTGTCAGAGCAGAGCATTCAGCACTTGAACACTCAGATATGGAATAATGGCATTGCAAGTGGTGGCTAAACCTGCCACGCAAGTGATTCCGCATCAGCACAAGACACAGAGTCAATAGTGTTTTTGTGAATATTGTCTTCAAGTTGCTGCCTTGTGTTTCATTCTGATCGCTACTCTGGTTCTCCCTTTATAAACTGCCCACTGCATAGGTTACCTCATGCATCTCAAAGCTAATGTATATGGACTCCATTCTTACTTTCTTTTTTGTTTTGTTTTTAGAAAGATTTTTATTAAATGAATAAAAATTTCATTGCTACAGCTTTAGGAATATAGTGGTTTTTTTCCCCCATACCCACCCTTCCACCCCCACTTCTGGTCCACCTCCTACTCCCTCTCCCATCCCATTCATTTTTAATTATCTTTATATACATAAGACCAACTCTACACTAAGTAAAGATTTCAACAGTTAACACCCACACAGACACACAAAGTATAAAGTACTGTTTGAAGACAAGTTTTACTGTTTATTATCATAGTACAATTCATTAAGGACAGAGGTCCTACATGGGGAGGACGTGCACGGTGACTCCTGTTGATTTAACAATTGACATTCTTATTTATGATGTCAGTGATCACCTGAGCACCTGAAGCTCTTACGGTGAACTGTCAAGGCTATGGAAGCCTTTCATGTCCACAAACTCAGAGAAAAGTACATCCTTCTTTGATGGCCACTTCTTTCCACCTGTGTCTAATTTACAGAGATCCTTCATGTAAATCATTTTTTTTTCTTGCCACAGTGTCTTGGCTTTCAATGCCTGAAATGCTCTCATGGGCTTTTCAGCCAGATCTGAATGCCTTAAGGGCTGATTCTGAGGTCAGAGTGCTGTTTAGGGCGTTTATCATTCCATGAGTCTGTTGTGTAGACTGCTTCCTATGTTGGAACATTCTCCCCTTTTTGATTCTACCTATTGTTATTACCAATTATTTGGTCTTATTTACGTGATACCTTTTGGTCTTATTTATGTGATCACACTTTCATGTTCTGTAGTGGGTCAAACATTTAAAATATTAATATTTATTTATCTATTCATTTATTAGAGTATAAGAGGAAGAGCGAGATCGAGAGATCCCAAATGCCTACCATGGCCTGAACCAGGGTGAAAGCAAGAGCTGGAAACTCAGTGTAGGACTCCTGTATGGGTGGCAGAAACTCAGTTACTAGAGCCATCATCATTTCCTCCCAGGGGCTACATTCGAAAGAAGGTAGGGTCAGGAGCCAAAGCCAGATCTTTAACTCATGTAGTCTCACGTGGGACACAGAATTCTGAACTAGTATCTGACACTTGGGTCAAGCTTTTTAAAAGTTCATTTTCCAACCATTCTCTGTCATCCAACTACCTAGTGCTTAACTGGAATGAAACTGACATGGAGATTATTAGCCTTGGTTCTAACTTAAAACTGGCTCACTGCCCTTCCAACAAGCCTGCAGAGTTTTCTAAGGTTGCTGATGCTTCACAGAAGACTTGACAGCTACTTTAGTAAGGAGCAATTCTGTTTCTCACTTTCATTTCAACATATCTGTAAAAAAAAAATCAGTGGAATCAAGCCTGTGGTTCCTATTTCTTACATTGTTATACATTGGAAGGACCAGATTAAATGCAACTATAATTTATTAATTGTATATAAGAGGATAAAAATGTGCTAAAATTCTTTACCTACATTCTATTTTAATTTGCACAACACATCTGCAATATAGGTAATATCTACAATTTTACGTATAAGGAAAGAGTCAGAAAGGGAAAGTAACTCAGAAACCCAGAATGCTAAATGGCAGAGGCAGACTCAGAATCCAAAGGTCTTCCTTGAACAGATTGAGGTTTAAAGAATAATTTGTTTTAAGGAGAAATCTCAGTCCAACTCAGTCCTGGCTTCGCTACTGAAAATACCTGAGTACTGGGTCCATACAATCAATTTAACCCATTTTTGTCCAATTCTACCTTTACTAAATGTCTGCTTCATATAACAAGACACATATGAGCAAGACACTGCTAGAAATAAAACTTGAAAGGATATGGTTTAAGTTCTTATTGAATTGAGAACACAGTAGGTAATGTACACACAACAGTTTCACTATACCACATGACACAACAAGTCTGTAAAATATGGACAGACAGGGGCTGGTGCTGTGTTATAGAAGGCTAAGCCTCCACATGCAATGCCAGTATCCCACATGGGCATCTGTTTGAGGCCCAGGTGCTCTATTTCTGATCCAGCTCCCTGCTAATGGGCCTGGGAAAGCAGCAGAAGAGGACCCCAATGCTTGGGCCCCTGTACCCATGTGGGAGACTCAGAAGCTCCTGGTTCCTGGCTTTGGCCTGGCCCAGCTCTGGATGTTGCAGCCATTTGGCTCTGGCCCTCTCTCTCTTTCTCTCATTCAAATAAATAAATAAATAAATACATATTTTTAAAAATATCCTCAGACAGTTGGCCATGGAAATAGAGGAGAAAGAGAACTTTTGACAAGGAGATGAGAAAGAAGGAGGGTGTTAGCAGGACACCCAGGGAACGGCAGCTGTGATGGTTTGTTTTGGGTGTCAACTTGAGTTGCCTGAGGGTGAGAATGTGAGGGGTGCTCGTGTTGAATAACTGTCAGAACTGGATCCATACAGTCACTTTATTTCATTTTAGTCCATTGCTATGTTTACTAAATA